>NW_016830652.1:4989-11351 GCF_001698545.2 Rhinopithecus bieti
GCCACTGCACTCCAGCCTAGGCGACAGAGGGAGACTTCATCTCAAAAAGGAAAAATATAAAAATAAAAAAGAGGGAGTAGTTGATAGTTAATAATCATGACTGCCTATTTGTCTGCTACACTTTCTTTCATCTATGTGTGGCAAGTACCTACTTACTCTTTTAAGACTTGTGTCAAAGACCACCTTATTCTTCACCTTTTCTGGAATCTGTTAGTTCTCAAACAAAATTGCACCCCCTTTTCTCTCTTTTAGTGGTTTTGTACCTCTCAAGCCCCATATTGTGGTTGTTATTTACTTAACTGATACCCTTGAGAGTAAAAACTTTATCATAATCCTAATTTTATGTTTGGAAACTGGGTATGTTCCCAGCCATACAGGAGGAGCACAATGTACACGTACTAAATAAATTAATGGTCATTTGAAAGAGTAAATGCTGAATACACAGCAATTCTCCAATCTATGTGTTTATGCAAACACAAGAATTAACTTTATTGGCCTAATTCAAACATTATCTTGAAATTTATCCAAACTTCCCATTTTCCATGAATAACCATTTTTTGTTACTAGATTTTCACTAATTAACCAGTTAAATCTCTTTTGTCTTATATCATTTTAAAAGAGCATGTGGAACAAATTCAAACAGCTTAGGTAGTTCACGTCTCTTGAGCTCACTATTTTAAGGAGTGAAGTTCACCCTGCCATTTGCCTACTTGCCTCAGTACTCACACAACAATTGCATCGATGTCCTGCTAATGCACATTAAATCAAATATCCATACCTGGCTTTGAAGTGTGCCCTAGTCAACAAACAGGTCACTTGGTTATCATTGTCTTCCATCCAATATAAAGATAAAATATGTGCCAGAGAAAGATGTCTTACAGAGATTTTCGTGATGTACTAGTTACACATAAACAATTTAATTACTGGGGCAGACATTTCTACCTTTTAGAAAGAGAAGACTTGTTAATAGGAGTTGAAAGTGAAGAAAATTAATTCTTGTTGAACTGATAAATGTCCCTTCTAGATAGTTTACGTTGCCATTAAAGCATAAGGTTGCCATTTTTTCTTTATCTGTCAGCTACTTATTTCTTGCATGAGCTATTCTGGCTTTTAAAATCTTATTTTTTGGTCATTTGCCAAGTGTTTGGCTGTTGGGTACACATGGAATAAATTATCCAGTAAAAGCATCTCAGATCTTTCCAGCTATTTTGATTAGGTACACCTGTAAATCTTAAAAAGCCTATAAAGAAATACCTAACTAGTACATTGGATACAAGACACACAAATCTCACATAGGACAATGGTAACTGAAGTTCTGAATGTTGACTCAACTTAGGAAATTGCAATACTTAGGGGGAAAATATCCTTAAACAAAGGCTTAAAATCCTCCTAGGTGGTAACCACCATTTATACACACATCCCTCTTCGTATTTGGGAAATTGATGGTCATGTTTCCTTTTCAGGGTGGAAGAAGGAATTCTCCGTTAAGAGAAAGGAAGGAAAATATAGGAAAAGAACCACTCTTTGAAGGCATCTATTGTCCAAATCATGAGGAATAGCTTGTAGTTATGAGTTTCAAAACGTGCTTTAGTTGTTTTCTGTAGGATCCTGGGTGGGGTCACCTGTTTCACAACAGCTGTGTCCTCAGACCCAGTGTAGGAGAAGGGCAAAAAATGTTGATTGGATAAATGTGTTACTTCACTAGTTCATACCTTTATGAGCCTCTCTCGAAGCTGCTACAGGGAAAATTTCTCCATCTTTGTTATGTCACTTGCATATTTGGAGCCTTTCCTACTGCCCTTGTTATGCTGCTTTGCTTTGTTTTAAAGCACGTATTTTTCCTATAACATATGTTTTTTGTATTTCCAGGATCTAGCACATAACTGTACTCAATAAATATCAAGTGAATGAATGAATGTATAAATGAATGAACATGACTTTCAGGTGTCCTTTACAGCTTTTCTCATTGAAGTATATGCTTGTTCTTTGCCTCTTCAAAAGAGGTGCAACTCATTGAGAATAGGGTTGCCAAATGCTGCAAAAACTAAGCATAGTCTTACAAAACTAAACACAGACGTGCCATACAATCTAACAATTGCACTCCTTGGTAACTACCCAAATGAATTGAAAACTTATGTCCACACAAAAACTTGTATGCCAATGTTTAACCAGCTTTATCTATCAATGGCAAAATTTGGATGCAACTAACATATCCTTCAATGGGTGAGTGCATAAATAAATTATGGTACAATGGAATACTATTCAGAAATTATAATAATCTAGCAAGCCACAAAATGATCAAGAGGAACCTGAAATGCATATTGCTAAGTGAAAGAAGCCAATCTGAAGAGGCTGCAGCCTGTATGATTCCTGCTATATAGATGACATCTGGGGTCTGGAGGACTGTGGCCCTCTTCTCACAGCTCCTCTAGGCAGTGCCCCAGTGGGGACCCTCTGTGGGGACTTCAACCCCACATCTCCCTTCCACCCTGCCCTAGCAGAGGTTTCCATGAGGGCTCTGCCCCTGCAGCAGACTTCTGGCCTGGACATCCAGGTATTTCCATACATTCTCTGAAATCTAGGTGGAAGTTCCCAAACTACAATTCTTGACTTCTGTGTACCCACAGGACCAACACCACATGTAAGCTGCCAAGGCTTGGGGCTTGCACCAAGCAACAGCCTGAGTTATACCTTGGCCCCTTTTAGCCACAGCTGGAGCTGAATCAGCTGGAACTCAGGGTACCACGTCCTGAGGCCGCATAGAGCAGGAGGGCCCTGGGCCAGGCCCAGGAAACCATTTTTCCCTCCTAGGCCTTTGGGCCTGTGATGGAAGGGGCTGCTGTGAAGGTCTCTGACATGCCCTGGAGACATTTTCCCCATTGTCTTGATGGTTAGCATTTGGCTCCTTGTTACTGATGTAAAATTCTGCAGCCAGCTTGAATTTCTCCCCAGAAAATGGATTTTTCTTTTCTATTGCATCATCAGGCTGCAAATTTTCCAAACTTTTATGCTTTGCTTCCTTTTGAAGGCTTTGCTGCTTAGAAATTTCTTCCCCCAGATACCCTAAATCATCTTTCTCAAGTTCAAAGTCCTACAGATCTCTAGGGCAGGGGCAAAATGCTACCAGTCTGTTTGCTAAAGCACAGCAAGGGTCAACTTTATTTCAGTTCCCAACAAATTCCTCATCTCCATCTAAGGCCACCTTAGCCTGGACTTCATTGTCCATATCATTATCAGCATTTTGGTCAAAGCCATTCAACAAGTCTCTAGGAAGTTTCAAACTTATCCACATCATCCTGTCTTCTGAGCCCTCCGTCTCTAGGAAGTTCCAAACTTTCCCACATTTTCCTGTCTTCTTCTGAGCCCTCCAAATGGTTCCAACCTTTGCCTATTACCCAGTTCCAAAGTTGCTTCCACATTTTCGGGTATCCTTATAGCAGTGCCCAACTCTACCGGTACCAATTTACTGTATTAGTCCATTCTCACCCTGCTATAAGGACATAACTGAGACTGGGTAATTTATAAATGAAAGAGGTTTAATTGACTCACAGCCTTGCAGGGCTGGGGAGGCCTCAGGAAACTTACAATCATGGTGGAAAGGGAAGCAAACATGTCATTCAACACATGGCAGCAGCAAGGAGAAGTGCAGAGCGAAGTGGGGGAAGCCCATTATAAGACCATCAGCTCGTGTGAGAACTCACTGTTATGAGAACAGCATGGGGGTAACTGTCTCCATGATTCAATTACCTCCCACTGGGTCCCTCCCACCACACATGGGGATTTTGTTCCCATAACTACCATTCAAGATGAGATTTGGGTAGGGACACAGCCAAACCGTATCATGCTCTAATCTCTACCCATGCTGTAGTGGAGGAAATGTGGTGCCTATTTCAGGGATGTGACAGTAAAAGCCAGATACATGGATTGGCATGCCCAAGGTAACATAGAGTTAGAGAGGGAGGGGAATGAGAAACTAACAATTTCCAAGCTCTAAATATGTACCGGGACTGGAAGAAGTACTTTTTTAATGATATGAAATATTTATATCATATACTTAATACATGTCAACACACAATCCATTGGGATTTTGATTTATTCATTTTACAATTGAGAGAACTGAAAATCTGAGAATTAATGCAAATTCTCTCAAAATCACAGAACTGGTAGGTGGCAGGGCTGATGTTCAATGCCAAATTCAAGTTCTTTCCAATAAGCACAGTTCTGTCTTGAGAGGTGTGGCTAAGAGCAGAACCCAGATACCTATGAGGAGAAGCTGGAAGTCCTTCTTTAAGGTCACTTTGCCTCTGCAACATGAAAGATGGTTCAGGGCTCTCCTATCCAGGAGGTTTTGTAAAACAATGGACATCCATTTGTGCAATGCATTTAGACTCTGCCCTCTCAGAAGTCTGGGCAAGAAGCACTAAGGCTTGTTTCTTATCCAGGCAATCATGGGGAATGAGTGTAAACAGCCTCAATTCACAGGTGCACCTGAACATGGGATATGGCATCAACGTTTAAGCCCTTTTAAATTTCTTCACTTGCAGAGTTCAATAAAGATTACATTATTGGAAAGGAAAGGAAATCACATGCACTGAAATATGAAATGATGGTGGAAAAGAATCTCTAAATGTCTGCTGGGGACAAAGCCCTCCTCTGGTGTTGCTACACACACAGGCAAATTTCCAGCCTCATGGGTGCAAAATGGCCATATCCAGTCCCCTACTATTCAGGTGGTTTTTAGCCCACGCAAAGTTTTATAAAAGGTTGAGTCCTAATGCAAAATCTTGGAAAGTTCACATACATATCTAGAGTTCCAGCCTCCTGAGGAAGGTGGAGGAGCTGGCAGCACTGGGTCCCACATTCCTCACATGTGCCCCAAGGCAGCATAGGCACCTAACCCTGGACCACTGTACCCACTTACATTATCTGGCATGCCTCAGAATTTGTGACCCCACCTTAGCCTAAAAGGAAGGTCCTAGTTTATCCAAAGCTTTGAAAAAAATCCTGCTGAGAAAAGACTGAAGGAATGCTTTTTGGCACCATCTCCTGTTTCATTAGCCATAGCTGCCTTACTATGTACTTTGACCAGAAAAATAATAGACTCTTGGAGAAAGCAAACCAATGAAATTCACAGGCAATGAGGAGAGCTCAATGAAAAAGGAAGGGGAAAATGATTTAAAAAGATATACTTGGGGCCCGGTGCGGTGGCTCACGCCTGTAATCCCAGCACTTTGGGAGGCTGAAGTGGGCAGATCACAAGGTCAGGAGATCGAGACCATCCTGGCTAACACAGTGAAACCCTGTCTGTACTAAAATACAAAAAATTAGCTGGGCGTGGTGGCAGGTGCCTGTAGTCCCAGCTACTTGGGAGGCTGAGGCAGGAGAATGGTGTGAACCTGGGAGACGGAGCTTGCAATGAGTCAAGATCATACCACTGCACTCCAGCCTGGGCGACAAAGCAAGACTCTGTCTCAAAAAAAAAGAAAAAAAAAAAAAGATACACTTGGGTGGCAGAGTGGGAAGTGGTCCTTTAGAAACTGCATATAATCAGTGCCAGGATTTCTCAGCCTAGGCACTACTGACATTTGGGGGCAGATAACTTTTCAGTGGAGAATAGTCCTGTACTTCGTAGAATGTTTAGCAGCATTCCCTGGCCTTTATCTACTAGATGCCAGAGCACCCCACCCCGTTGTGACCACAAATGATGTCTCTGGACACCACCAAATGTCCTCCAGGGACTAAACTTACTCCAGTTGAGAACCACTGGTCTATGTATAACTCAACTTAGAGAGCAGCTATGAACCCAAACCATGTAAATGTGAACAAAACATTCACATAGTTCCCACTTGTCACAATGCTCAATTTATACTTTATCTCAGTTTCTGTTTTAAACAGAACAATGTAAGAGTGTTTACAAATTATGAAGCCTTTATGTTTCACATTGACTTTGGGGCACAATAACAATTTTCTTTAATTTACAAAGAAATGGGAGTCTGCATATAATTACCTTTCTACCAAATTTCTAAGACTACAGATGGGGGAATAAGCCAAGTTTCTTGAGGAAATAACCTCGTATTTCTTTGTATGAACTGTTTTTTTCCTCCTTGGGTGGGGCAGGATCAGGTATGGAACAGCCTCTGATGGTCAACGGTTGTATGAATGGATGTTCAGCATTCAGGGAAGACTCAGGAGACACTGTGGTTCTTTCCTTTTATTTAGAGGATTAAACATGGTGGATGAAGAGACTTACTGACCAGCCCTCCATGGGCCAGAATGAAAATTCAGGAAGATATCATAGGAAGACAGTCTAGCCAGCAAATGGAACCAGTGGAATGAGCTGCTTCAAAAAAAAAAAAAAAAAA
>NW_016830652.1:11966-19637 GCF_001698545.2 Rhinopithecus bieti
AGGTTGTTGTAAGATTCTAAATCTTAGGTTCTCTAAATCCTTTTTCTGCTTAAGTTATCCAGACAGTATTTTTCATTTGCATTCATGAACACTGATTATTTGATTAGTACAGAAATCTTTTTATTTTTAAGCTCCAATGCCTATTCTGTAAAACAAAATATTGTTTTTAAAATAAAACATCTCTTTACATATATATGAACATATGAATGTGAATTAAGTGAGTTATACAACCTGTGGACATCTTGTAAAAAGTTTTACTAATACCATATTTTATCGTTTATTAAAACTAAAATTCATTATTTCATCTCATTATTTCTCACTTTGAAGGCTTTTTTTGTGGCTTTCAAGCCACAGACCTCCCAAAAAATAAGTCAAGAGAAAGACTGAACCAGATATTTTATTTCCAGTTTGGAACAGGAGGTTTGTTAAAGAAGTAACAATATTATTAATGACCCCTGGCACTTGGGAGCCATTCATTGTGCCTGTACTCCATGTTTGGTGCTTTCTAATGATTAATCCCAGCAACAGAAGTTAAATTGGCCCAGTAAGTTTACGTAGGAAGACAGGTGTTATCTGAGGACAACTCAGGCTGGACATAGGATCCACTTACTGCCACTGCCACCCCAAGTGGAATGAATTCAAAATTGCTCCTTCTACTTTGAGTTGCCTGCTTTATATTCATAGTCTATCCCAAGAAATGGAAGGGACAGCAGCTCTGATAGGAAAGGGGAATAGTAATCTAGGAAAAGGAAACCAGTGGGACCAGGAAAGGGAAAACAGTGGGACCAATGCAATGCTCTGGTTTAACAGTTAACCTGGGATGAATCCCAGAGATTTAGGAAGAGAGCCAAAACAGGGATCTCTTCTCTATTCTTAAGCAAGTATTCTCTGCCCAGGGATGCTGTACCATAGAACATGATGACTATTCTTGGCTTGGGAATATTATTTACAATATAATAGTTACCTGTTTAAATGTCATCTTCCATATGCTGATCTATCCATCCATCCATCCATCCACCCACTGATTGATCAATAGGTGAGATCCTGAGCTAGGTGCCATGAACCCAGATGAATGAATGCTATCTCTGCCTTTGAAAAATTCAAAATTCAGTGCTAGAAATAGACATTTGGAAACCTAATTAAAGCAAAATGAGGCCAGGCATGGTGGCTCATATCTGTAATCCCAGCAGTTTGGGACACCAAGGCAGGTGGATACCTTGAGCTAAGACGTTTGAGACCATCCTGGATGACATGGTGAAATCCTGTCTCTACTAAAAATACAAAAATTTGCTGGGCATGGGTGGCATGTGCCTGTAGTCCCAGCTACTGGATGGGGTGGAGTGGGGGGCTGAGGCAGGAGGATCACCTGAGCCCTGGGAGGTTGAGGCTGCAGTGAGCTGTGATAGCGTCACTGCACTCCAGCCTGAGCGACAGAGTAAGTGTCACTGCACTCCAGCCTGGGTAACAAAAAAAAAAAAGCAATATGAAGAAATGCTTCAGTGAGGAGAAGACATTTACTAGGTACTAGGACAGAAGAGAGAAGACTACTTCCAGTTCTGCTTGCAAAGGCTAATATTTGAGTTCAATCTTAAAGGATGAAGTTATCCCTCTCTGGGGTCTTTGAATTTTGGTGGAGGTTTCCACCAGCTTAGTTTAGGACATCCTTCCTTCCTGATTACCCTATCCCTTTTAATGTTTGGTTCCTTATAATCCAACCCTTTACCAAGTAAGCATTCTATTGGTGAAAAAGATGAGAAAATTGCAAATTCAGGAGTGGATTGCTAGTTTTTTAAGTGGGAACCAGGGTTCAAGAGAGGGGAAAATAATAATTGTGGAAGAAAACAATCTATATGGAAAATAATAGAAAACATATTCATGCCCAAACTGGTCCCATCATTCAGGCAATGTTGGATACGTGTGTATGTGTGTGTGTGTGTGTGTGTGTGTTTATGTGATCTTCAAGAAATCTTTCACACCCTAGAATGTTGGTTATTTAACCAAACTCATGTTATCAAATTTTTTGCTTATTAACTTATACTTAACAGTTCTTGCATTAACTTGAATTGAAATAGACGAAGGCAGGTAGGAACAGGGTGATTGGGTCACTTTTCTTGGTATAAGTCCCAGTGAATTAAACACTTTCTTTTTGCTGTTAGTACTTTCTGGGCTAGGATTTCCAACATCTCTTTCCAACGTGTCTATGTTTCCCTGGGGAAGAAAATGTTTTATGGTATTCTTAAGCAACAGAGATGCCTCTCCTTAGGGCGGAGGCTCCCCAAAGTACTTGTGAAATGTACTAATCCCCACCGTTTACATGTTGAAGTGGTGGTGAAATTATCAAAGCTGTGGTTAGAAAATAAGAACATTCTGTGAGTCTCACTGCTGTAAAGAAAGTCAGCTCTTGGAGGTCACCATGCTTTCAGTTAAACACTAAGAAGAAACCTGTTTTGTGTAAATTATTCTGGCAGGGTGATTAGTTCTAAAATTTTTCTATATCATCTTCAAGAGGAGAAAAAAAATCCTTGAACCTCAGAGCAAGTGGTTTTCTATTACAGAAAAATCATTAAGATATTTGATTTGTTGAACATGTCTCCTTGTTCTATCAAAACGTGAGGTAGGGAAGCTGATCTCATGCTTTAGATGCCATAGCTTTAAAGGCTCAACTATGATTTTTCCTTAACTAGGTGTTCTTTGTAATCACTGCTTGCTGTAATAACTGCTAATGATCAAATTATGCCCTAGAAGGATCTTTCACTTGCTGTCATTTTTTCCACAGTTATATGATTTTTTTAAAAATATTTTTTTTCAAAGCTATATGCACATGTCCCAAAGGGGCAGCTCTGCTGCTGACTTTTCATAATCTAGGAGCCAGTATGTCCTTCCAGGCTCCTGAATTTGTATCTCTCATTGAACAGTCCTTAAATGGAAAACAATACTTTTAGCTTAGTCTAGGTAGGCACTGTATTTGTAGAGACAGAAGTTTCCAAATATCAGGGCAGGGAAAATGGCTTTTGCCAAGTCATTTCTTTAAGCTACATTTCATTCCTCGAGTGTAAAGGAAAGGAAGTAGGTAGGAGAACAAAAATACAAAAATCATTTATCCCAAATAAATACCCTAGGTGGTTAACTCAAGAAAATTAAAACCCAAATTTTGGGAGTCTTATCATTACTTGTTAAAGTCTTGGAAATGCCTAAAATTTCCTGCCAGTTGCTCCCATGAAAACAGCTGTCTCTGATTCAGTAGCTGAAAAGATGATGCAGTTAAATAAAACTATTATACTACCTATCCTTTTCTTTTCCATTCCATGTTTTTGATTATCCTTTGAGCCATTCAAAACAATTCTATATGGAAACACTATATAAATAAATGTGCTATGATTGAATTTTTAATGTATCTCATTTAATTTCTCAAATATTTATTGTGCTGTAGGCATGTATAAGGCATTGTGCTAGACACCAAAGCATCACTTGTTTGCAATGGCAGAAGATGACAATGTTCTTCCGTATACCAGTGGTTTTTAATCTAAATCCATGTCTATCCTGCTCCCCTCCACCTGCCTGCTGCAATTCTTTCTTGCTCCATTTTGTCAGTTGCTTACCCTCCATGCAACTCATCCTGGGATGAGTTATCACCCCAACCTCGGGAAATGAACCTTAGTTCAAGCCAATCCCAGTGATATATTTCTACTTCCCAGTATTGATTTGGGCACTGGCAAGTGTTGCAATTCTAGGACATGAGAAAGGAATATTGCTAACTTCTCAGTCATCAAACAAGAGAGTAATAGTAAAAGTAATACATTGTACTGAAGTTTGACTTATTAAAGTCACCCATTTAATGCATAACTTAAGTGCCTATAGACTGCATGGTGGCATCAATTGTTTAAACCAGTCATAAAAATATTGACTTTTATTTTTTGCTTAGTGCCACCAAAGGAACTCATCTCACCTTGAAAAAATATTTGGTCACATATGCAGTCATGCGCTACATAACAATGCTTTGGTCAACAGGCCATATATGAGATAGTGGTCCAACAAGATTATAATGGAGGTGCTTCATACAGCTATACTAATTTTATCTTTTATGCAATATTTCTACTATGCCTTTTCTATGTTTAGATATACAGATACCTACCATTGCATTCCAATTGCCTACAGTATTCAGTACAGGAACATGCTGCACAGGTTTATAGCCTAGGAGCAGTAGGCTCTACCATATCGCCTAGGTGTGTAGTAGGCTATGTCATCTAGGTTTGTGTGTTTTGCACAATATTGAAATCATCTAATGATGAATTTCTCAGTATGAATCTGTCATTAAGCAATGCATGACTGTAATATAACCACAAAAACATCTAAGAATAACAAAGGTCTGATCATTAAAAAGCACATAATTACTACATCATGAAATTAAAATAATGAAGAAATTGAAATGAACAGGAATAGTATAGTTGATCAACTGCATAAATAATAACAATGAATTACTATAATATTAATCTCAAATTAGGGGTTGGCAAGCTTTTTTTCTGTAAAGATCCAGAGAATAAATACTTTTGATCCTGTGGGCCGTAAAGTCTCTGTCAAAACTACTCAACTCTGCCACTGTAGCACTAAAGCAGTCACAGGCAATACAGAAAGAAATGGACATGGCTGGATTTTAATAAAAATATAAAAACAGGCAATGGACTGGCTTTGGCCCATGGGCTTAGTGTGCCCACATCTATCTTAAGTGAAAACCTGTTAAACTACTCTTCCAGAGCTTACCATATGTAAAGCTCTAGTAACACCCACTAGTTGAATTTTTAAATAATCTTGAGGGCTTGATTCCAAATAACCTACCAAGACTGACTGGTTAAAAAATACACTCAGTATTTAATTTCAATGTATACATATTTGCTTTTATTTTGCCCATGGGGAAACCAAGAAAAAAGGCAAAAATTGTTCACATTTGAAGGATGGGACATTCTTCATAATTATCAAGTTTACTTTGGGCCATGATCCCAACAGAGAATATAGCACAGTCTTGAAATCTTTGAAAGGTGCCAGAATATTTCAGAAACTGCAGTGACAGAAGTTTTGGTCAAGATGCCGAAGTCTTGTGCAATAGTAGTTGCTGCTCCAACAAGACATATAAATATATGTAAATGTGACCAGTTGAGACAAGACCTTGGATAGAAAATGATATTGTCTGAGAACATAAAGGAAGTCATTTGTGAATACCACGGTACAAAGCACATGGCTCAAAGAACCCCACACCTGCTTGGCACCAACACAGGACCATATAGTGGCAGCAGACACTTGAGAACTTTACATGGTAAAAACCCTGGGGTGCTAAGAAGAGCATCCAAGAAGAAAATTACAAAATAACCTGCAAGAAAATGTCTTTGTCATTCTTGTTTTTTACCAGAGTGGGTGGATGAGGTAGCTTCTATCTATAAGGATCACCAAAGTCAACTTGGACAGATCATATCCACTGTTCTATCTTTTAATATAATTGATGTATTTGTGTTTACTCTGTCTATTGACTAGGAACTACTTGATGATAGGAACTCCTTTTGACATAGTGTTGAATCCTCTATCACAGCTAGAACTTAAAACCTCACATATGTATCTCCTTCAGGTTGCATATCCCTTGGTATTATGAGGAAAGAGCTGTGAGGCAGTGTAGGAAGCCCTCAGGGTGTCACTCCCTCAGTTTGGCTTTAGAGAGAGAAGGCATAAGATACTCAGGTATGGCTCTAGCCTTAGGTTCATCACCATGGCCCTATGGAAAAAGAAGTTCCCATCCACCTTATCAAGGCCCTGAGAGCCACAGCAAAGAACAACTAATTTTTCCATACTGATATTTCTGTTGTTTCCTTTGTGATTCCCTGTTCTCTATTCCATGTACCTTCCAAGATGTGTTATTAAATAGTGGGTTATAACCTATCAATAGATCAAGAAAATTTAGTGGATCATGAAAACATATCTTGAAAATGAAAGAGAATCAGACAGAAGAGGATAGGAGAGAATATTATAAAGAATATCCAAATGTATCTCTGATAAAGACACGCTGTTTGGCTTCATGCATTTCCTAGGCTGAGATGTAAAATGTACTTCTCACTGCAGATAGGTTGTGGACAAAAAATCTGCAACCTGCTGTTCTAAGACAAATAAACAAATAAAAGTCTGTGGTGCATCCTGAGAACAGGCTGCAAAGTAAATGGATTTCTTCTTTTATATGAAATAGTATCTCATATAAAATGGCTTTGATAGTGAGATCAGTAGACAATAGGGAGCCTTGGGACTTTTGTTTGTTTTTTGTTTTTCCAACAAAGGAGTAGCCACTGTGGTTGAAGATTCACTCTGGTGATTTTATGTGTGGTAGACAGAATAGAGGAAAAGTCCTGAATTGAGGAAAGTAGGTAGGGGGTCTATGACTATAATTAAAATCAAGCATAATGATGTAGTAACATAGGGTTGAGGGGAGATACAGGATAAAGTGATATGGTGATGGCAAAAATGACAACAATGATGATGATAATGGTGATGGATAAGTTTTATGGAGAGTATATAAGATGTCAGGAAGTGATTTAAGCTCATTATGGTTATTATTTCATTTAAATCTCACATCAACCCTATGAGACCATCAATGAAAGCTGGAAACTGAGCATGAAGTGAAGCAGTAATGAAGTGTTGAGGTTGTTTTAAAATCATTACTGGAGACACTGGGGACAGTGGGAGAAAGATGATTGATGCTCTTTAGAGATATAGGGAAGAGTGAGAGAAGGAGCTTAATTTAAAAGCTTATTAATAGATAATATGCCTGCATGCATCCATTCACATCTCAAAGATTTGCTGAGGGCCACTGGTGTATTAGGCAGTACAGCTGGTGTTCCAGATCAAAGACCAATAAGATGCAGCCCTACCCCAATCACCATCCTTTGTGTGAAGATCACAGAAAAGGTGATTGTGGACACACAGAAGGTACAGTCAGCTCCACAGTTCACACAATAGAGACCTTTATTGAGGGCCTCTAAGCACAGCGGTTTCATCATTCCGTGATCATCCCTATTTGGTGGTGTTTGCTTCCCATTGGCATTTCTACCTACAGTGGATTTTGTGGCTTCTGCACCAGGTTTCAACCTTATTTTCACTTACACAAAAGGCTTTGGCAGACAGTTCTAGCACATCACCTCTTCAACTGGGCATTGCCGAAAAGAATAACAGAAATAGGACAGTTACATTTTTCTGTTGAGGGTTGTTATAGAAACACTCAATCTCAATTTCCTTGCTCACCAGGTTACTTTTATTTTCTACATCAACACTTAAATCACAAACTGAAGACAGCTGCAGTGTTGGTCGAGCAAGAATATAATTTTCCTTATTTCATTGAGTTGTGTACTTGGATTTGACATTGCCTAAAGGATAATGGTGAGGGATCACTTTATAAGAAAGTCGTATAATTGAGCAATTTTGAGGCATTGGGGTACTCTTTTATGAGACTATTTTCCATATTTTCTTAAACCATCAGCTATTCCTCCTTCCATGATACTATTTTCAAAATGCATAAACAAAGCCTTTCTCAATTGTGATATCAGAAATGAACTGATACAAGAAAAAAAAAAAAAACTCTAAATAAAATACAAATATGCATTTCTCTCTTATAGAACCATTCAACTGTAAATATTTGTTTAC
>NW_016830652.1:21823-34453 GCF_001698545.2 Rhinopithecus bieti
TAGCCAGGATGGTCTCGATCTCCTGACCTCGTGATCCACCCGCCTGGGTCTCCCAAAGTGCTGGGATTACAGGCGTGAGCCACCGTGCCCGGCCGAAAACCACACATTTTATGTTCTCACTAGTAGGTAGGAGCTAAACTATGAAGATGCAAAGGCATAAGAATGACGCAATAGACTTCGGGGATTCAGGGGGAAAGGGTGGGAAGGGGGTGAGGGATAAAAAACTATAAATCGTGTTCAGTGTATACTGCTTGGGTGATGGATGCACCAAAATCTCACAGATCACCACTAAAGAACTTACTCGTGTAACCAAATACCACCTTTTCCTAAAAAAACCATGGAAATAATAAATACATAAATACAATTTAGATAAATGTTGCCAAATTGCCTTGCACCTTGTTGCAACAATTTATACCTCTACCAACAGTGTATTAGAGTGTTTGTTTCCCCATAAAGTGTATCATCCAACTTTTGGAGCCATGCCATTCTGAGAGAAAAAAAATCTCCTTGGTTTTTAGCTTGCATTTATTTAATGAATGTGAGGGTGAGCATCTTTTCAAATCTATGTATACCACTTGTATTTTTCTGTGAGCCACCTGTAATTTGTCTATATTTTGGATTTTCTTTTTATATTAATTTGTAATTAAGTTTTATGTAGTAGAGAAGTTAGCCTTTAGTTTGTCAAATGTGCTATAAAGTTTATTTATTGGCTTATCTGTCAGAGATGATTCTGTTTTTTCAAATGTAGTAAAACTTGTTCCTCTCTTTATGTTTTCTGGGTAGGCCTTCCCTAGTATAAAAAAATATATATCCACCTATGTTTTCTTCTGGTGCATCATTTATAGTTTCATTTTTTAATCTTCAAATCTTTCTTCCATATCAATTTATTATTTTCTTAATGATGATTGTCTCACTATCTCAAATACAATAATAACCTATCTTTTCCCTTTATAAAAAATACCTTATTTATCATGTAATAAATTTTCATATATATTTTGGTTCATTTTTAATTCTTCAGTTTTGTGACACATTTGAATAAACGGACAGGGTTAATCTCCATTTTATCTCTTTATCAGATTTCCCCTGACTACCTTCACTTAATTATTTTCCCAGATGTTTAGATTAATTTAGTAAAATTATCAAAAAGAAAAATTCTGTTGGTACTTTATTTTGTAATCACATTCAGCTTATAGATAATTAATGACATAATTGACATCTTTATATTATTGTATTTCTTCCTAATTTCCTTTGTTATCCAATTTAGGCTCTGTGTTGTGGGATTAGAATCATTCCCTTGGATACTGTATTAGCATCCTAGTGCTGTTATAACTAATGACCAGAGACTTAGTGTCTTAAACAACTCAAATTTATCATCTTATAGTTCTGGAGGCCAGAAGTCTGAAATGGGTCTTGCTGGGCTAAAATTGAGGTGTCAGCAGAGCTTCGTTTCTTTCTGGAGGCCCCTTGGGATGAATTTGTCCCTTTGATTTTTCTAGCTTTTAGAGGCCATCTGCATTCCTTGGCTTATGGCCCCTTTCTCCATCTTTGAAGCCGGCAACATTGCATCTCTCTGACCATACTTCCATAGTCACATCTCTCCCTGATTACAGTTGGAAGAGTTTCTGCACTTTAAAGTACCCATGTGATTAGTTTGAGCCCGCCTAGACAATCCAGGATAATCTCCCCCTATCTCAAGGACTTAACTCATCACATTTGCAAAAGTTCTTTTGGCCTGTGAGGTGTCATCCTTCACAGGTTCCGGGATGTAGGAAATGTGGGCCACTCTTTGGGGTCATTCTCTATTTTGCCCTACTTAACAGATATATTCTCACTGCCATGTTCTCTCTTCAGAAGCGGCACCTTCAATTGAATGAACTAGAAAATCCTAACTCAAAAGAGGATATTTGGATTAACTAAGGCTGGGGAATTGAAAGTCCAAAATGATGTATTTAGCTTAACAGTGTTTAGCTACCAGGATGTTTATTTTTCATTTAAAATTCCCAGTTACTAACCTCAAACGGACCTTTTGACCTGTCCTGCAATCCTGTGACATTGCTGGCCCGTTAGCTGCCTTCTCTTCCACTCCTCTCCTCTTTCCTCAAACCTCCAGGACCTCTTCTCCATCCTCACTCCTAGTGGATTAAATTGCTTCCTATTTTGTTGGATGCTGAGAAGCAATCTGGAGTAAAATCCCACATGCACTCCCACCATCTTCTAACTCACTTGCATCAGTGTCCATATAACTAATGTCCATCTATCATTATAGTGTAAAAGAAGGTCAAACCCTCCACTTGTACTCTGGATCCCACCCCTGTGGTCCACTCTAGGAAATCACCCAGTAATTTCTCAACGTCCCCATCCTCATTTCTTTCCTCTCTATAGTAAATTCTGGCAGCTGATGATTATGTTATAATAGCATTCATTTGAACCCTGGAAGCACCAGACTCACAGGAGAGGGTTCTGCAAATAGATAACCACAAATAAATCCCTGTGATCATCCTAATGTGACAGAGAACAGAAATGTGAGCTTGACTATGTGTCCATTTTCATTGTATCATGATTTTCATTATATCCTAGTACGCTTGACATCATTTCTTTAGGCATTAGGTCCTGGCTACAGTATTTATCTTCCTGTGAAAGTTATTCACACAGTGAATCTGATCCTGTTTAGAACCTCCATTTGAAGATGTTCATGCGGACCAAGTGGCCAAATTTAGACCAAAGCTACTGTCATAGAGCTTGCCACCAGCCACACATTCCAAGGATCTCAGTAAATATTTGATGTCTATATTCATATACCCAATTCAGTAGCTTCAGAAACCCTCAGGTGATGTCTGTTTCTTTCACCAGTCACACAATTTCCTTCTCATCTATAAGTGAGAAAATTATTTGTAAATCATTAGTTCCTATTTTGATAGAAAATATGAAAATAACTGCTGTGGCCTACGAATATCTTCAAACATTTAGATAGTACAAATCTTTCCCTGGATGTGCGGATAACCACACAGCCTCAGAAATAATCAATGGAGACAAAACCTCTAGTAGACAAGTTTTATAAAATTGTTTTGGTAAAGGTTATTTGTTTAGTGGACTCTCTAAAAGCAGGAACAAAGAGAAAATCAACTGCATTTAAAACAAAGCCACAGAGAACATCTGTTCCCTGATATCTTATCTGATGCTCATTCAATCCAAGTTTCAAAAAATTTTCAAAGTCATCATTCCCTTCACTACAAATTAAGTTTGCTAACAATATTGCCATTTTTTTTTTTTTCCCCGAGGAATGAAAAGAATGTCTGTGCTCATTAAAGGGAGACAAAACTCTTGGCCCGGGCCCGCATGGGTCACTTTGTGAGTTAAGTTGGAGGGAGAACAGGCCTCATCTCCACCCTACAACCAAAACAATACCAGGTAAGGCAGGAGGGCCCTTCTTAAGGAGAAGAGCAACATGGCCTGACAGTCACTAGTATTCATTTTTCACAATTGCCTAAGTGATTTTCTTCTTATCTGAGCTGAGAGTCTCTATGTGTGAGATTAGCATGAAAAAGTAAAACAGGGTGGGGATTTCCTCTTGGAAAGAACATGCTGTGGTTGTGGTAGTGAACAAAGCGTGACAAGAAAGCCAAAGGTGCAAGGCATATGCCAGTAAAATATGCATGTCTTGTCAGCCCATTGGCCTTGCCTATCTCTCTCCTCTGAACTCTGTCATGACCTCCAATGGAGTCTCAGGTTCCTGCTTCAAGAAAAAACATGGCCCTAAGACTCACTATCCAAAGAAAAACTCTCATCAGCATTTTTGTGCTACTCTTTATAGTCAAAGAACTGAGCCTCCTACTGCAGAGGCAAGTTGCCCAAGTTCACATATGTGAGGAATGACAGGATGAGTTCACAAGTCCTAGTCTTTATACCTCCAAGCCAGCATTCTTTCTGTTAGCCACAGCTGAGCCAAGAGAACTCCACCACTGGCACTGTGGGTGACAGAATGTGAACATATGTGTGTACAGCAAGGTAGGTCAACTTCAGCACATGGGGCCTGATAATTTTTGTTGCAAGGGGCTGTCCTATTTATTTTAGGGTGTTGGGCAGCATCCTCAGGCTTTTCCCACTAGATGCTAGGAGTATCCATCCCCTAAGCTGCAACAACCAAAAATATATCCAGACATTGCCAGATGTCCCCAAGGCATGGGGGGCAAAATCAATCCTGCTTGAGAACCACATATTTGTGTGTATATGTGTATACATATATATGCATATATGTTGTGTGTGTGTATATATATATATGAACTATTTATGAATAAATGTTCATGAAGCATCCCTTCAACCTCCTCCAAAAGAAAACAAAGTATAAGAGAAGTTTTGCAGATACCAAAATCCTCAGTGGAAATATTCTAGCTTCTAGAAGCTTCCTATCCCTCTTCTGCTGTCCTTTAAGTTTCGGGCACACTGCCCAATGTTGTTCTTCATGGCAGATTTACTCTATGTGTATAATATCATAGTTTTTCATTCTGTCTCAAAGTAGCTGTCTGCTACATACTAATACAAATTAAAAAGGGCCTTTATAGGCCAGGTGCAGTGGCTCATGCCTGTAATCCTAACACAGCACTTTGGGAGGCTGAGGCAGGCGGATCACAAGGTCAAGGGATTGAGACCATCCTGGCCAACATGGTGAAAGCCCATCTCTACTAAAAATACAAAAATTAGCTGGGCGTGGTGGTGTGCACCTGTAATCCCAGCTACTCGGGAGGTAGGAGAATCACCTGAACCCAGGAGGTGGAGGTTGCAGTGAGCCAAGGTTGTGCTACTGCACTCCAGCCTGGCAACAGAGTGAGACTCCATCCCCCCCCCCCAAAAAAGGGGGGGGCTTTATAGACAATAGTAAACATACAGAGACAAAGTTTTATGGATTCAAGGAATTCAAGTACATGTGTCTCATCTTTAGTGGAATCAGGATCTGTTTAAAAAACAAACATCAGCCAATCAGGTGTGTACTGGCTCCAGTGCAACACAGAACACACCAGCTGAAAAACTGGCTAAAAAGGAGTTAACTTCGGTAAAATCCCTGATTCCAAGTTGGCATAGGGTCAAATGACAAGTTTAACCAAGTGTTAAGGCATTCTTTTCAAATGGGTTATTTTAAAACCAGACTGAGGTATTCACAGCTTTTCTTCTGACCCTTTAAGATGACCTTTCTGAAAATTATTTTTAATTGGTTGTTCTGAATCCATATAGACTGTTGATATACATACAGCTTTCCTTTGTAATGCTCCAAGTTGACCTTCCCTTTAAATAAACATTTTAGCTGACATGCAAATTGTCCCTCTTGAACATGTCCTTCAAATGGACACTAATGCCAGCCAACAACCAAGAAGCTGTAGTTTCCTTCCTGTGTGAATATTAGGTGTGAGAAGAGTTCACAGCTCATGGCTTTGGCAGAGCCAATATTTGACTTGCAGTGTTCCCTGGCAGAAAGGCAGACGAGGCCTTACCTTTGGGAATGGTGATCTGACAGCTCAGGTCACAGTCCTGTTGCAACTGATAAAAAGCCACTTCCTGCAGCCGGGCCCTCTCCAGCTCTGAGAGACTCTGGATGGGGACTGACCTCAGCCGTACACTGCGGCCTGACATGCTGTTCCAGGTGAAATCACCCTGTAGGCCAAAGAAAAAAAAAAATCAAGAGTTACAGAGTTCACCTACCTCTCACAAATCTCATGCTCTTTTAGTAATAAAGTCAAGCGAACCACCTTTGTGTTCCAAAATTGGGTCTCAATTCCCAAAGTCAAATCCTCTTTTATTTCACTGTGGATTTTCTCAGTTAATTGCAAATGTCAAAATCTCAAGTATCTGCTGGGTCACATGATCTCATCTTATTATGCATATAGGCCTAAGGAAACTATGTAGAAAGATACTGTGAGGGTCCTACTTCTTCCTTTTTATGGGAACACACGGGAACTTTTAACTTTTGTGAAATACTGTGCTGCTGCTAATTGCCATCATGCACATCAGATATAGGGGGATGAGTGTGTATTGAGAGCCTGTCGTGTGCCAGTGGCTGCACCAAGGGCATTTTTAAAAATTGGCAAATAAAAATGGTACATATTCATGGGGCACATGGTGATATTTCTATACATACGGTTATTAGATATGTATTTCTAATAATTAGTA
Source organism: Rhinopithecus bieti (assembly GCF_001698545.2). Taxonomy (NCBI): domain Eukaryota; kingdom Metazoa; phylum Chordata; class Mammalia; order Primates; family Cercopithecidae; genus Rhinopithecus; species Rhinopithecus bieti. Next base: position 27,983 of record NW_016830652.1, read on the forward strand.
ACTAATATCAAACATTTATTATTTCTTTGGTTGCTAACATTCAATATCCTCCTTCTAGCTATTTGAGATTATGTATTGCTGTTAACTATTGTCAAGGGCTTTTTAGTTAATCCCTCCAACAACCTTATGAAGTGGTTAACATTTTTTACCTATCTCATGTAAAATTTAATAATATAATCTAGTATAATATATGACAATATATTATAATAGATAGTAAAGCTTATACTTCTGGTATATTACATGAATAGTATAGTGACATATAGTATCTATACATATAGTAATATAATATAGATGATGAAACTGAGGCTTGAGGAGGTTAAGTAATTCTCCCCAAATCATAAAACTTACAAGATTTGGAATGAGGACTCAAGCTAAGAATGTAGGGCTTTAAACTCTATGCTAATATTGTAACCATGGAGGTTCTATTTATATACTCTCATGAGTTATTTTGAACACAATAAGCTTAGAGATATGATCAATAGGAAGACGTTTAGTATTTATAGAGACATTTGATACTAAAATACTCCACATCAAAGAGTCAAAGATTCCGACAATCTTAAAAGTGTACTCATGTGTACACATGCACACCCTTGCAGCCCACTGAGGGTGAATGGCTCCACCCTCAATGCAGACAGTGGGAAAGTCATGCCCAAAGAAAAAGTACTTTACAATCCTCTGAAGCCCAGTGTCTCCTTACTAAAGAAGACTTCCTGTGAATCTCATATATAAGTCATGCTGCAACAGCTTTGAATAGGCAGCTACTGTTGCTCAATGATCAAGAAAAGAAAAGTTCTATTGGGGAAGGAGAGGTGCTGGCCCATGCAGGGACTCACTGCAATAAATGGAACACTTACAGAATCCCCTAAGACTTCACCATCTTAAAGAAGTCACTTGCCTGGGCGCGGTGGCTCACGCCTGTAATTCCAGCACTTCAGGAGGCTGAGGTGGGTGGATCACTTGAGGTCAGGAGTTTGCGACCAGCCTGGCCAACATGGCAAAACCCCGTCTCTACTAAAAATACAAAATTAACCGGGCATGGTGGTGCATGCCTGTAGTCCCAGCTACTTGGGAGGCCGAGGCAGGAGAATCGCTTCAACCTGGGAGGCAGAGGTTGCAGTGAGCCAAGACTGCACCACTGCATTCCAGCCTGGGCAACAAGAGCAAAACTCTGTCTTAAAAAAAAAAAAAAAAAAAAAAAAAGAAGTCACTCATCTTAAAGAAGGGAGACAGAAAGACTGGTCCCAGCAATAAAGTGCCATAGCACTTTGTCTCACACTGGTAGCAAATTCCTGCCTAGTGTATTCATTCCAAAAGTGAATGGCACTATGTTAATTCTTTGATATTTTCCCTGTTTATCTGGGATTTCATTCATTCATTTAATATATGAGTATATTATACTGCGGTAGGGGCAGCAAATGAATGTGGTAAGTAAAAGGAATGGTGTGTTAAATAATGATAACTGTTAGGGAGAAGAAAAAGGCAAAGAAGGGGAAGTAGAAGAAAGGAATTTGCAGTTTTAGAGACAGTAGTCAGGAAAGACATCACTGAGAAGGTAAAATTTGAGCAAGTGCTAAAAGAAGTTATGGCTTTTAGTTTCTTTGCCTTGACGTGTATGAATTACATCCAGTGGATAATGAAGAAGACTAGCAGGAACCCAGGAGGAGCTCAGGGAGGGTCATGCAGGAGGGGATGTGGGGAGAGGAGTGAGTGAGCAAATCTAGTCAAAATGAGGAGGCTGCGGTCACATTCAGTGAACAGAAGAAAATTCTTCTGGGGCTAGTGTATTTTGAATTTTTTCTTTTTTCTTTTTTTTTTCTTTTGGTATAACCAGACTAACAATAAATAGGACATGTAAATATTATGGTTGGGGACTCAGGCCTTGGGTGTAACCCTCACTCACCCTCTAAGCTTAGAGTACAAGGAACACTATTGGGGAATTTTTTTTATTATTATTTTCTCCCAGATAGAAAGTCCCCAGATGAGTTTATAAATTTTAGATATGAAGCTTAGGTACCTAAGGGAGCTGATTGCTATTTGAAGTGTCAAAGCAGAATTACATACCTATTCTTTAAAAGCATTTAAAGATGTGACCTCCAATGGGCTTAATTATCTGTAGTAGGGGTTTGACAATCTTTTTCTGTAAAGACCACATAGAAAATATATCAGGCTTTGTGAGCCATGTGATCTCTGTTACAACTACTCAACTCTGGCTTGGTGGCATGAAAGCAGCCACATATAATTTATAAATCAGTGAGTGTGGCCATATTCCAAAAAAACTTTATTTACAAAAACAGCAGGCTGGTTTTGGCTGGCGGGCTAGAGTTTCCCAACCTGTGAACTACAGCTTATGACTGAAATCAACTAATTCCTAGAAGGGACATTTTGTTCTTATTTACTAAGTCCTCCTGGTTAACTAATTCAAACAATATTTAATAAGCACAGATGAGATGCTAAGCTCTGTGGTAGGCTTGGGACTATTAAGATGACAACACAATCCTTGTCCTCAGAGTTAACCTTCAGGTAGGAAGAACACAAGCAATCCATAGAACACAGAGATTGTGATACTAGAAATAGGTACTAAATGCAATGAATGCCTAGGAGAGAAGGCTTTGTTATCTATCTGGAAGATCAAGGAAAGCTTTATAGAGAACGTAGTGTTTCAGTGGAGGCTTGAAAGTTGAGTAAGAGGGGGCAGGGTTCGCCCAGTAGCAATGCAACTTTAGCAGCAGGTGCCAAGGCAAATGAGTTTGAGAAAACAGGCTTGTTCAGGGAATTACAAGGCTGGAAGGAGGAAAATGGCAAGTGGTGAAGCCAAGCAGAAGTCAGGGCCAGATTCTGTAGGGCTGTCTCTGTCGGCAATGCAAACTAGATTCGATTTTCCTCCATAGGTGATGGCTAGTCATTCATGAACTTTGAGCTAGAGAGGAACATGAGAAGATTTGAATTATAGGGAAGATGACTGGAAACAAGTTTCCTAAGGAATTAAAGGGGAGAGCAAGTCAAAGATGTGGGGATGAGAAAAGACTCTGTGCTAAGTAGGATGCTGATTTCAATTTGAACAGACACGGGAGACACTTAGAGCCACATAGATGCTGGAGAATAAACTGGATGCAGTGAGGGGAAGAGAAGGAGTAATCTAGCATGACTCTTGAGTTTCTAGTTTCAGCAACTGGGCAGATAGTAACACTAATCACCAAGATGGGGAATGGCAGAGGGAATTAGGTTTGCAGGGGGAGAAGGAAGATCACCCAGTTTTGGACATGGTGAAAATGGTATTTTCTTTTGAAAAAATAGAATTAAAACATTACTAAGTCTGGCAAAACAGAACCTGGCCAATTTATATTTTTCTTGAGCCTTGATTTTCTTCTCTCAATTAAAACGGTTCCAACACAATCAAATAATATATGTTTTTTCAAACTGTTTACAAGTGACTACGCTTAGCATAATAAAAAGTGAAGTGCGATGCTTCAAGTTTACTTTAGTTCATTATATGTTGCAGCCCATGGTTCTTAACTTCTTGGATTTTTAAACTTCTTTAGTATATTTGGAATTGTTAACCAAAAGAGAGATCTGAGGTTATTTTGTTATGGCAGACCCAGTTGACCAAGACAATATCCGTATTTTTTGTTTCCTTATTTTTACTTTTTAAATTTCTGTGGGTTCATAGTAGGTTTATATATTTATGGGGTACATGATTTCAAATTTGTTTAGATTTTATAAATGTAGATGAAATTGAAATTCACCCAATGTCTCTGGATAGACTAAAGACCTCAGCAGTTGTAAAAATATCTTTCTATTCTAGGGTACTATGTGACAGCATTAATAAAAGGCAGCAATATGACAAAATGATATAGGATAATGGTCCTTGGTGGGGTAATGTTGCCCCCAGTGAGCATTTAGCAATGTCTGGAGACATTTTTGGTTGTTATAAATGGGGCAGTGTTTGATAGTGACAGCTAGAAGATAGAGGCTAGGGATGCTGCTAAGCACCTTGTAATGCACAGGACTACTGCCCAAAATCAAGAACTATCTGGATCAAAATGTCTATAGTGCAGAGGTTGAGAAATCTTGGTTTAGCATAAATAAGTCTGCTGTTAAGCCCAAATTACATAGAATCTCCATAAAATGATGGTGCTGGGAAATATTAACAATTATTTATATATTTTGTTTATCATAAAAATATGTACTATATATTCATATATATATCATACATTACTATGTGTATTTTATATGTATTTTTCTACATATTGTACACATAAACAAAATCATAGGGCTTATTTTAAGCTAGTTTTAAGAAGCACAAATGCTACAAACCTAATTAAAAGAAGCAAACCAAAAAAAGTTTGAAAACAATAGAGTCTTGATTAACTGGAGAACAACCCACCAAAAGTGTTAACTAAAGAGATTTCCTTCCCACCAGAATTATATGTCTCTATGTTTAGAAAAAAAGAAGCAAAAGACAAACTAAAACCCAAAACAATCTAATATCTAGCTTTATTCAGAAGTCATTCTTTTGAGCTAAGTTGCATTTTTACAAACAGACTTGATTTCCCCATGAAATAAAATGATTGAAAATATTTTGGTTTTGTTCTACACCACATTGTTTTCTTATATCCTTGGGGCTAGTCTCTAATTGCAGCATCTCTTTAATCTCATCCAACTGTAAACTCCCCAAGGCCAAACAAGGGGTGAGGCAGGGATGTTCAAAATGTGGTTTGTGGACCCAAGGCATCAGAATCACCTGGGCAGATGATCATTGTTAAACATGTAGGCTCCTTCGGCTGTAAGGTAGATTTAGAGAATTAGAATCACAAGGAATAGGTCCCAAGCACCTCCATTATAAAGCAGCATCCCCAGATGAGTCTTACTTTTTGCATAATACAGATTGAGTCTCACTAGTATGGTGGTGAAGACTTGGATTCAAACAGAAGGCAGCTCTTTGGTAAGATTCAGAAACTCTCTGATCATCGGTTTTCTCATTAATAAGATGGAGAAAAGAACAAGACTTAACGCTCAGTTTGTAGGGATAATATCAGACAACACAAATGAATTTCTTGTGGAAAGCTTATAATCTCCCACAAGACCTGAATAAGTAGACAATTAAATTATAATTAATATTAATCATCATCACTCTAAATTTGCATCCCCATCTGATGTGGTTAGGATGTTTGTCCCCTCCAAATCTCATGTTGAAATATAATCACTAATGTCGCAGGTGGGGCCTGGTTGGAGGTGTTTGGGTCATGAGGGTGGATCCCTCATGAATATCTTGGTGCTGTCCTTGCAATAGTGAATTCTTGCTCCGAGTTCATGTGAGATATGGTTGTTTAAAAGAGCATGGCACTTCTTCCCTCTTTCTCTTGCTTCTGCTCTTATCATGTGACAGGCTGGCTCCCTGTTGCCTTCCATCCTGAGTAAAAGTTACCTGAGGCCATTACTAGAAGCTGAGCAGATGACACCACCATGCTTCCTGTACAGCCTGCAGAACTGTGAGCCAATTAAACCTCTTTTCCTTTCTTTATAAATTACCCAGTCTCAGGTATTTTACGGTGATACAAGAAGGACCTAGCACAGCATCTTAACTTGGAAGTTTTAGAGACACCAAAACTCTTAAGAAATGTGTGCTGAATTACACAGCAAGTTTTACAAGGTGATAAGAGGTAGAGAAGGAGGTAGCGCAGGGTGAGGGGAATAGGAGTGCTGCATGAGCTACTAGGAAAGCCTTACAGAGAACATGATTTTTGCACCAAACCTTAAGGAGGTGAGGGAATGAGCCAGGCGGGTTTCGGGAGCCCAGTAGCCCAGGCAGAGACTGGTTGACATAGGTATAGCATAGCATGGTGGCTAAAAGCAAGGGGTGGCAAGCTGGGCTGCCTATGTTTGAGTCCCAGTTTTGCCACTTACTAGCCAGCCATGTGGCTTTTTAGCAAGCTACTTATACTCCCCATGCCCCACTTTCCTCATCTATGCAACGGGGATGATGATAGGGATTTTGATAATACAAGCTGACTAGCCCGGGAGCCAAGGACTGCCTACTTATTGTTTTCATAAATCAAGTTTTATTGATTTATGAAAACCACAGCCACACTCATTCATTGTTATTGTCTATGGCAGCCTACAGGCCACAATTGCAGAGTTGAGTTGTTGCAACAGAGACTGCACAGTCCACGAAGCTGCCGTTCCGTAAAGGGCCATTAACCATCTGGCCCTTTATGGAAAAAGTTTGCTGACCCCTGGACTGGACTAAAAGTAAAGGCACATCTATGATTAGGATCTGCCTTTTGCCATCACCATTTTCCTCCTCTCCTAAGATTTTGTGTCTGAGAAACATCCCAGAGAGCCTGTAAAAAAAAAATAAAATAAAATAAAAAATAAAAAAATAAAAATAAAAAAAAAATAAAAAAAAAAATCACACAACATAAAAAAAAAAAAAAGCCACCATGAACATTATCAAGAAATACTACAAATAAT
>NW_016830652.1:36523-50154 GCF_001698545.2 Rhinopithecus bieti
AAAAAAAAAATCACACAACATAATAATGATTTAGCATATTTAAAAATATGCAAATGCTAGCATGAAATAGAAGTGGTTATCTGCAAATGACCTGTTCACCTGGGTTACTGATAAACTAAAGAAGTAGAAATGAACATTGTCAAACCCAGGGCTGGGCTAACACCATCTAAAAAAACAAATGTCACTTACATCTTGTTTCCAGTGGAAAGAACCTTTCCAATGGTTAGCATAGAGGGGACATACTGGAAGTTCTCAAGGGCAAAAACGTCAGAGCAAAAGGTCAATTTCATTTCTGTGTAGTCCCAGTTGAATTGTGGACTTTTCTAATTGGCCATCAATTTAATTCTTAGTTCTAAGCTCTCTTGAGTCTTGGATGGGAGGAAGGTAAGACAGCCTGCACAAATCTCAGGGTTGCAGAAAGTGGAAACACTGGCATGAATTAGAAACTTCTCAATGACAGGGCCAGCAGATGATGGTTCTACTTGTCTTTCTCTAATTAAATTTAGTTCACTGAAATTAGAACGACCTCCAGAGATAGATTAGACCTTGAAGATGCTGCTCACATTTATAGATGGTCCACTCTCTGCTAGTTACTGTTCTAAGCATTTTATTTATATTATCTCATTTAATTCTTACAACAACCTAAGGACTATGTTACCATCATTATTCCCATATTTCAGATGCAGAAACTGAGGCACAGAACTTAAGTAACTTGCCAAGAGCACACACCAATTAAGTGGCAGAGTTAGGATTTGAAGCCAGGCTTTAGGTTCTGGAATTTAGACTCATAACCACTATATGTATTTCACAACATTTCATGATAAATCAATTCAAACCTCTAACTTTACAAATGAGCAAAGCAGCTGCAGTGGCATAATGGGATCTGGGACATCAGGGTCATGTTCCCCTCTTTCCACCACCAAGCCCTTTCATTATGAGACATACTCTTATAATAATGAAAGCCAGACAGTATTTAAAAATTCAGAGGCTTAAAGTTTCCTCTTTTGTAAAAGACAGCACAAGCACATCAGATTTATTATTAGCCTTATACAATATCCAAACTGTTCCCCCAAACCCATATTTATCACAGCCACAGCAACTAAAATGTTGCACCCATATTCAAGAAGTTAAGAGGGAAAGAAAACCACCCTTTCAGACTTCAAAATAGCCTGTGCCAGAATCTTTTACAGAAATCAGCCCAATTATGCTGTTCTGTTAATCACAACACAATCCTTTCTGCTTGAGTTTGCTCATTTCAAGCCTGCCACAACATACATTAATCTAAAAATAAGTCTTGTTCATGAGATCCGTATCTAACACCAAGACAGTGTTTTACAGTTTTTAGCTGTCACACATTCTCGACACTGCATCAAATCCACGCTTTTTTCTTCCTAAAGATCACGAAGATGGATGCTGAAAAAAGAATACACAAAATTTTAATTACAATTATGTTTTTTTCTGAAAAAGAAGTGTAAAAAAAACGTATAGAGTATTTTTATATTGCTTACCCATAAATTATAATCAGCTGCGTCTTTGCTGTCCTCCCTAATCTAACTGAACTCAAGCTTGCGAGTAGGCAAGTTCGACGTCTGTTTTTTTAAAAATTATTTTTTGGGGTAAAAAATGCATCCTGAAATGCGCCAGATCATATCGAAGTGTCTCAGAAATGGGCCGAGCTGCATAGGCTGCTGAGCGCGCGCCCACGACTCCTGTTTGGCCTGGCCAGAGACCTCCGCTACTGTGAATCTTTGGGACCAAAAATATGCAATCTTTTCAGTTGGATCATGAGAAGCTTCCTGCTTCTTTCAGAAGGAGACAGCTGGTGTCCCTGAGTAAGTGCACAAATGAGGTGAGTGCGTGTTGTTTGTATGTGTATGCGGTGTGTATGCGTGTGGGCGTGTGTTGTGGTGTGTGTGAGAGAGAGAGAGAAAGAGAGAGAGAGAAGAGAGAGAGAAGAGAGAGAGAGAGGAGAGTGGGCGCGCAGAGGAAAGAGGGGAGGGAAGGGACAAAATGACGAGAATTGGAAACTGGATTTCCTGTTATCTTATTTTAATAAGACCATTTTGAAAACGAATATACTCAAGTTTTTAGAGGGAGAAAGGATTCCTCTAAAAAAAATCCTCTTTTTCCACAGGGATCTACAAATGGTACATTGAAATTGTTAACTGTGCAAACTGTCCTTATTAGGAATCAACCAAAGAATGTTGGAACCACTGGTGAAACGGCCCTGAGAGCAAGGATCAAAGCACATAGGGAGGTGCGGATTCGTTGTGTTTAGGGACAAATTCTCATCTTAAATTATGTTTTAAAACTACTGACTCCATTTTTCTAACACTAGCCACACACATTAAAAAGAAAAAGTTTTCATTCTCTTTTACACCGAAGCATAACACATGCTCTGTATTTTATCCTCTTTGTGGGACAGCAGTCCTTGAGAAGTTATTCATTTCCTGAACAGAGGGTGTGGAGGTCAGAGTGAATATGCCCACATGGCCATGTCTAAGAGGGTTCAGCTTAGGGTGGGGTTGGGGTGGCATCCATGAAGAGCACAGGGAAAAGGGAAGATTAATTCCAATCGTGAATTACCTTGATCTCCATGTATTCCACATGGCACTGAACCAAATACAACTCGAAAAGACATCTTTGTTTCCCAGTCAATAGGAAGTTCTAGTTCTTTCATGGGTCTCAAGTGAATTCCAACAAAAGAATCATTGTGATTATAATTGACAAACCGGGAAATGATTTCATGGAAGATCTTACTGATTCAAAATTAAGGACTTGGTATGCTTTTACCAGGATTCCGTGAAGCTAATCATGTAAGCCACACATAGCCTCTGCTGCTGCTGCTGCTGCTGCTGCTGCTGCGGCGGCGGCAGGAGGAATTTTAAAGCAGTAAAATATTCCAGGTGGTTTTATTTACTAGAATGATTAAACTTAAACAGAGATTCAGAGTAAAATCTACCTGTTACTGCACATACCTCCACCACCACTACCCCAAAAACTCTAAGGTTGAAAATACACATTATTCCAGTAGACAGTCAATATGGCTCATACTGGATACTCATCAATGGAAGTTACATCCTCATTTAAAGATATCTAATATCTTAATATATCTAATAGCTTAATATATTATTTCACATGAAATTAATATATAATTCATTTTTTATTATTAGGCAAATGAGCCTTTAGTTTATGAATAGATGACAGCAACATGTAGTTCTGACTGAGCACTTACTAAGTGTCAGGCATTGTTTTAGGCATTTTATGGGTACTGGCTTATCTAACCATCAAAATAATTCTTAGCAGTAGGTTACATTATTATCCTCATATTACAGATGAGGAAACAGAAGCTCAGAGGAGTTAAGTAACTTGCCCAAAGATTCACAGCTCATAAGTAATGCGGCTGTCATCCCAACCACTATGAGCTTACAAATTAACTGGAAGACAAAGCCACAGTTCAGTCAGTACTAATAGGAGCCATGTTATAAGGATCTAATAAGGAAGGGACAGTGATGAAATAAGAATGATTATCTAAGACTAGAGTGGTCTGTTAAATCAATTATTTGATGGAGACATACACTGTCAGGTCAATAAATGTTTCATAAGAAGGTGACTATTTAAGTGAATAATCTCAAATAATCTCGAGAGACAACATCTTGTGAAATTCCTAGTCTGTTTTAAGAGTGGAAGCAAGGTAGGCCTTGAGAGGAAATGCAGAAATAATGGAGAAGGTGTGTATATTTGGTATTCTTTGGAAAATGCATTCAAATCAGGAAAACAAAACGTAAAGATAAGGAATCCTTTTTAAGATTTAAATAACAACTCTTTAAGTAAAACCAATAAGAGACCAAATAGCCACTGAAAGAGCCTTGGAAATAAATATCAGGAAGCAATTAAAAGGTTCAATCTGTGGAAGAGTTTTGCTAATCTCTTAAAAAAATGCTGAGAGCACAATAGTCATTTTTTCCCATTTAACCCTCCATAGCTAAGCATACCAAGAAACAATTTACAGCCTCAGAATCTATGCCATTAAGCATTAATTCTACCTTCTTCTTGGCTCTTATTCTGGATTATTTCTGTTTATATCACTGGTGATATTTTGCACATTTAAGGCAAAATATCATAGAATCACTGTCAAACTTTTGAGTGAACACATTTCTGATTATAGCACTCTTTTGCCTAAAACCCTTTGATGCATCCTCGTTAGCTCCAGGACAAAGTCCAAATTCCTTAGCCTGGTGTTCATTGCCGTGTGCGTTTACTTAGATGGAATAAAATCAAATAGCCACCACATAATAGTGAATAATAACAGTAGAAGTTTACCGAGCATGTATTAGGTGCTAAGCACTTTATGTGTGCCATGTATTCACTGCCTCTAACAATTTCATTTTATAGAGGAAGTGATGGAGGCACAGAAATGGATGGCACACAGAGAGGAGAACACTGACTGCTCATGAAGGCCATAGCCCCCTTTTCGTGGGCATTCAGCTAGTGTACATTTCCCAGCCTCTCTTGCAGTTAATAGTGGTCATACGACTGGAGTCTAGCTAATGGAATGTCAGAGGAAGTGACAAGCTTCATTTCTAGCCCCAGTCCATACAAACCTGGAGACAGCATCCAGGCAACCCGCATAGCCATGTGTGGTAGTCCCAGGAGTGGATCACATTTTTCAGTGTTCTTTGCCTAGTGTAGTCCCCTGCCCTTCAAGTCTGCCTGGCTCTATGATTTACTTTAACCAACTGAATGTGGCAGAAGGGGATGCCAAGCCCATTCTGGGCCTGAGACATAAGAAGGCATGGAAACTTCTGCTTTTGCATTCATAGGACCCTTGAGCCCCTATGTCATAGGTGTAGCCACTATGTTGAAGAGACCATGTGAAGAGGTGACATAGCTAGTGTGAAAGGTTTGGTTGCTCCAATGTCTCAACCTAAATCCAGCCCACCCTACCTCCAGCTGAATGAAAGGAAGCAGCAGCCCAGGTTCAGAATCATTGCTTGGCGCACAGCTGTCCCACCAATTGTGGCCAATCTAACAGTATGAATGACAAATAGACTTATGTTGTGAGATTTGGGGATGTATCTGATATAGCAGCTGACCTCACTTTCCTGAACTTCCCATATGAATACAGATAATAAATCTAAGCAGCCTGATCTGGAGTCTTTGGGCTTGAAACTCCTCCTATACTTCCCACTGAATGACATCATGACTCATTTCTTCCCCTCCTACATTCTCACTTGGAAAGAGAGTAGTTGATCAACTGGATGGTAAAGTAAAAATTGCTCTTTATACATTGTTTTGCTGAGCATGTAGAAAGTCTTTAATGTAAGACAAATATATTTCTAATGACATCCTTCAGATTTTCAATAATATATAGCCAATGGTTAGAAATAATCATTTATCTGTCAGAATCATGACTGAATCTAATGGCACAGTGAAATTTCATTTAGATTACATTCATGACTGATAAACCTTCCATTGGTCCTGGTAACCTTTTTTGAGTGTGTAGCATAGAGTTCACATGTAAGGTCTTAATATTTTTTTAAGACTGTATATAAAAATGCAAATTGTGAGGGACATTTTAGTTCATCTGCTGCCTTACAGTGCTCAGTGAAAAATGTGGTACCATAAGTTTAACCATCAGACTCTATACTTGTATTGCTCAGAACTTCCAGGGGCCAGGGGATAAGCCAAAGTATATTCTCTCATTGCTGCCATTTGCGCTTCCTAAACTGTAGCTGTCCGTCCTTTTTCCATTCCTAGCACCCTGACCTTCGTCTAACTGCTAGTGTCCTTCTGATGCTACTGTGACCTATTTGCATGGAGAGAATGTTTTGGATCCTTCAGATCTAAACTCTACCATCAAAGCAAATCTAGTAACTGGTAAGCTATTTAAGACCATGAATCTGAAACAGTCAAAACCACAATAAATAACTAAAATTTACTGAGTGCTTATTGTCTCCATGAATACTCGCTATCCTCTAGGAAGCAGGTACTAGAATTATCCCCATTTTGCAGACAAGAAAATTGAAACAAAGGGAGCGTAAAGAGCTTGCCAGAAGTCACACAACTGGGAAGTAAGGAGTTGGCACTCAAACCCAGGCAGTCTGTTTTCAAATGCAATAATTTTAACTCCTAGGCAATATCACAGCATGCCAGCAACGTTTTCTTTATTCACTCCCTTGGAAGACCTATATACAAAGTAAGTATGACACAGAGCATCCAACAGAGACTGGAAGGCCTCTCTGCAACTGGGAGAATTCTGATAAAAACATGGAGGACAGCTCAGGGCTCAAAGCCCTGTGGAATTGAGACACAGAAATATGCAGAAACAGACACAGGGCACCAGGATGAAACAGAGAAAAGAAACCCAACAGATGGGGCAATGACCTCCAGGAGTAAGGAGAGGGACAGGTATTTCATTTAAAGAAAAAGGAACAGCCATGTTAGAAAACCTCCTGGATGCCAGATCCTTTACAAGTAGAACTAGCCACTCTCAGTTTTGGGTAGGGGTGTAACACCATGAAAGAGGTGTTTTAGGAAAGATGAATGAGGCCAAATGGTGCAGAACTGATAGGAAGGGGATAAAGAGAGGAAGCAAACATTGAGTCTACAATGTAACTGGTAAAGGGAGGCCCCACGTGTGGAATGAACTGATAAGAAGTGAGTCTAGGCAGCAATAAAACAAGATGACGCTAGGAATTCTTTCTTTATGAGATTCCCTCTCTTTTTCCAATAAATATGGATCCCCAGAAAATTAAGCCTGAGATTATAGCTGGAGAAATACCTTTGAGTACAGAGTGTGAAATTCCATCTCATTTTAGGTGCCCAGGAGGGTTGACCTAGAGAAAAGCATTTTATCTTGATTCTCATGGAGAAATCTGGATATCGCTGGTTCTAGCACACTGCAGAGAATGGTACGTATTTTGTAGCTGCTCTTTCTACTCATGTAGTGAGGAACACTGAGTTACAAGGTTGGATGCTTCAGGTTTCTTGCAATAAGAAGGAAATTCAGATAAAAGGGCACTCATTATAGGTGAGATGTCATGTGAACTCTTTGTAGGGCAGGTTATTTATTCTGTTATGGGTATATTCACTGCTCATTAAACATGGAATGGATTTCAGAGCAAGATTACCTAAAAGATACAGGGATGCTGAAGTACTGTCACCTCAAACTGAAGAACCCAATCCCAAGTCAGATACTTACAAATCAGCAGGATATAAAACAAGCCTTAAGGATAGATGAATATCATATTTAGGAGTTTGAAAACTCTTAGGTCAAACAAGCTAGGCAAAATAAAAAATGCCAAAGTGAATTCCTTTCCACTTTCTCATTTCAATGCTATATTTGGTGACATTGTGCTTCATCAATTGCACTTTGGCACTTTGCAAAAGTCTCTTCTCAGTGGGGTTCTTCTCTAATGAGAAAGGAAAACAATTTCCTCAAAATTGCATGAGACTTCATAAACATATTAAGTTAATAAATTAACTTTGGATATCATCAAATACATAGAATCAGTTGCTCCTAATCTGTTGCCTAAAATGTGAGCTGTGGACAATGAGCCTCTCAGTTTTCCTATAAGATAATTTATCTTATTAAACTCATTTAATAAGGAATTCAAAATCAGCACGAACTGTTGTACCACTTCATTCTAAGTGGGGCAAAGCAAGTTATGCATTTTTAGTTGCAGTCTGGTAGTTAACTCATCTAAACCTTGTAGAGTAAATGAGCAAGCAAGCTGCTTTAAATAAAAATATATGCGGCTACATTTCTAGGCTACAGAAAAAGTCTAGCATTAATGATATTTTCAGAATCATCTTCCAAAGCAAAATTACCTCAGATATAAGTGGTGATACATTTTAGAACAAATGTATTCTCTAAGGACCAACAGTTCTCTAAGCTCATTGCACATTAGAATTACTTGTTGTAGTTTTCAAAAATGTTTATGACCATGTCCCTCTCCCCAAGAACAGCACGGTCCAATACCATTTTCTATAATAATGGACATTTTTGTTAACAGTACTAACTGCTAAGGTGGCCGCTAGCCACCCGTGGCTATTGAGCACTTGAGATATGGCCAGAGAAACTGAATATTGAATTGGTGATTGTAGTTAATGTTAATTGATTCAAATTTAAATTACCACAGGTGGATAGTGGCTACTGTATTGGACAGCACAGGTATAGATCAAGTTAATTAGACTGTCTAGGGTTGGGGCTCAGGCAATGATATATTTATAAAGCTTTCCCCAAAATTCTAAGGTGCAGTCCAGATTGAGAACCATTGCAATGACCAGGGCTTAATGAAACTATCAGGGAAGACAAATTCCTTGAACTTTTTCCAGGATCCATAACTTTTCTACAAATTCCACTAAGAATTTGTCATGTACCTTTGCTTCCCTCCCTCCTGCCTCACTTCTTGTACCCTTCCACATACTCATGTGATGACTGAACTCTCCATATGTTCCGTCATTGACTGATTCTGCCAGATTTCTCCCACACCAAGAGCATAATGTGCCCTCATCTCAAAGCTCAGATTCTCTTTTTTCCTTTCTCTTCCACTGGCAGCAGAAAGAAAACTTAACAATGCTACCAATTAAGAAATTAAGTCTCCAAGCACATACATCCATAATTTAAAATTGTTTTTCACGTGCACAGGCTTGATCCAGAAGTCACTTTCCAAGAGCTCTGCCGTAGATGTGATGGGGAATATTTTAAACAGTAGCACAGTTAAGCAGCTTTCATCTTAGCTGTTCATTTTGCCACTGTTTCGTTCAAATGGGATGCAGTGTTATAGCACAGTGGTTACAGGGAGGACTCTCCTTCTGGCTGCCTGTGTTTGAATTCAAGTTCAGCATATAACTAGTCATGTGAGTATCCAACCCTTTTAAGCCTCAATTACCTGCTCTGTAAAGTGGAGATAAAATAGTCCTGTAGGGAGGAGAGAGCTATGCATGTAACACTTAAGATAAATGAACGCGTCACATGCGCTCCTAGACCCAGGTTTTGACTGCTTTCCCCTACACCCCTCCCCACACTTCACCATGTTTTGGTAAATAAAGCAAATAGCAGGGCCAACTTTTGAAGGAGAAAGTCATGAAATCCCTAAAAGCACATTCCAAGTATTTGATAAATTAACATAGCAATATAAAGACCATTTTGAAAACAGTTACAAAAAAATCAATTATATGGTAATCTGATTTTTTAAAAATATTGAACATTTTATTTTAATGAGTCTTCATTTTCTTGACTTCCATGCCACCAGTTAATATTAATAGGATGGACGAGAAAAGGCATGCTATAAACATAGCTACATTTTATTTCATTTGTTAAAAAAAAAAAAAAAGCAGGCTCAATTCCAGAATTCAGTGATATGAACATAAAGAACATGATGTCCAATGTTCAAGTACATAATTGCTTTGCTGACCTTTTGGTAATTTTAACTGTTGTACCCTAACAACATGTTCCCATGTCATTTTCACTCATGGGCATTACTGGTTTGTGCATGTTCACATTTTCTACACTGAGTTTTGCTGCTTCTTTCTTGTTAAGTATCCATTTATGGGTAGATTTTTTTTTTAATGTAAGAAACTACAAAATTACAACCCATTAGCAACATAAAAATTTGTAGTCACCACAACTATTAATTAGTGGTGCACAGTAAGGATTATTCTTCAGTGACTCACAGCACAGATAAAATAAGCTGAGAGCTATGTCCTGGATCTAAATCCAAAAGATTTAGATATGTGGGGAATGACTAACATCTCTTGTGCATATAATGTGTACCCATTCTTATTCCAGTCCCTTATTGTGTACTCATGGTTTTAATCATTAAACAATCTGAAAACGTGAGGTTTATTAATATGCCCATTTTATAGATGAAGAAATCAAAGCACAGGGCAGTCAAGTAACTTGTCCAAGGAAACATATTAAAAGTGGCATGGCTGAAATTCAAACTCAGGGACCTTAGTCCTGAGTTTGTGGTCTTAACCACTATCCTATGCTACTTTTCTGCACCTTGCTCTCCTACTCAAAAAAATTCATCAAAATAACTGTATGATGTGGTTCTAGGCTCACCTCTAATTCTCTCTCATATAGTTTTCTTATAAAGATTCTAAAGTTTGTAACTTAATTATTATAGGTAATAAATTACTTCTAACACATTGACTGAGGCATGCCTTGATCTTGAGGTGGCAACTGTTGACTTAAAGCAGGGTCAGCAAAGGACAGCCCGAGGCCTATTGTAATCAAATTTCACTGGAAAACAACCACACCCACTCATTTACCCATTGTCTGTGGCTGCTTTTCCGATACAACAGCAAAGTTGAGTAGTTGCGACAGAGACAGTATGATCCACAACACCTAAAATGTTTCCTATCTAATTCTTTACAGAAAAAGTTTGCTGACCCTAGATCTGGACCCACTGAAAAGAAATCACCAGACATATGACATAGGGGATGACAATGTTCACAGTTCATGGTGGAGCATTTCACTGTTTCAAACAGCAAAGGAACTACATGTTTTTTTCTGTTTCTTTTTAAAATTAATTTTAAGTTCCAGGGTACATATGCAGGATGTGCAGGTTTGTTACATAGGTAAACATGTGCCATGGTGGTTTGCTGCACCTATCAAGTCATCACCTAGGTATTAAGTCCAGCATGTATTAGCTATTTATCCTGATGCTCTCCCTCCCTCAACTCCACCACCTGACAGGCCCCAGTGTGTGTTGCTCCCCTTCCTGTGTCCAGGAACTACATGTTTTTAAAACTATCATTGTGACATCTCTGTATGTATGAGCAGATGGGTCCACAGAGATCACTCAATATCTTATTTTCTTTTATGCACATAATGAGAAAAAGCTCAGGGAAAAAAAGTGAAATCAATACCATGGATTTTAGTATTTGGTATGAGCTACTTATTAGGAATCAGCATTTCTTCCAAGTATTCTTGAAAGAAAAGATATTCACACTAGAGTGATGTCTATCAAATCCACTATGGCCGGCCTGAGAAACTTGTAATTAAAAACTACAAACATTATACATTTATCTCCATATTAAATAGATTTAACTATCTCTACATCTATTATGTTTAATGTATTTAAAGTAATATATGTATCTCTTGACTATTATATATTTATTATATGATGAATTATATATATAACATATTTACATCTTATATAGACAAATATTTATAATAGGTATGTGATAATACACAGTGGGTAAAGGGTATATATGCAAATGCATCTTGCTTTAAGTAAACCAATTATATGAAAATATACACAATAAAATTAGGGGCAATGATTCTGTGGTTCAAATACATCAGTATGGGTTTCCTGCAATGACCCAGAAAACTGAAGCAAAATCATTTTAACATTACTTCCTATGTCTCTCCTACTCACACACAGAAAGTCACCAGTTTCTGTGGATCCAACCTCATTAAAAACTGTCCTTTCCTTTAACACTTCCTCTCTGAGGAATGTCCACCAGCACTTCCACACTCTTGTAGGCTCTTTCTCCCTACAAAGCAAAACTCATCTTGTCCCTTCCCTTCTGAAAACCATCACCGAGGCTCCTAGCTTTCCAGATGAAGTTCTCAACTCTGAGGTGAAAACACAAGGTCGCTCAAGATCTGGTCACTGCTTAGCTCTTGGGTTTCACCAAGCCTCACTTACTTCACATCCCTTAATTTCAGCCACATGGAAGAGCCCAAAGGACTTCATGGTGAGGGTGAGGGGTGCTCTCAGCCCAAATGCTTTCCCCATGCCTTCCTACTCACCCTGTAATGCTTATTGAGCATCACCTCCTCTGAGAAGCCCTGTTGTCCCCCTACAGGGACATTACAAATGAACCATCACATTAACAAGAAAAGCATACCATCTAAAACACAAACAAGTTTACTATGGACCTATAAGGAACACTGAAACATGACCTAAGGAAATTCACCTTGTGTTTGTAAAAGAAGGCAAATATGCTTCTTTCAAGGTTCCAAATGACCTAGACACTTGAGATGTCTAGACAATCACTTGTGATGTCTCATTGAGGGAGGAAAGAGGAGGGGTGGGAATGTTTAAATGTCAGCTATTTTTCCAGAAAACTCTAACATCGCAGATACGTCCCTCCTACGTAACCATCACACTCATCTCCCCGCTACCCTGCCCCATCTCAGCTATTTTCTTGACTCTTATTTAAACATTGGAAAGCTATTTGATTATCTATATTTGTGCCTTTTCTCCCTGGCTAGACTGTACGTTCTGGAAGAATAGAAACAGCACTAACATTTTGTGCTTTTGTATATTTGCTGGTTGAAAGAAAATTTGAGGGAGAGTAGCAATTCTGTCTATACAGAAAATCATTCTGTCTATTAGCATGGAAACAAGACCAGCAGGGAATATTTATATTTAGGACATTTATTTTAAAGTAGCTAAAATCACTTCCAGTAAAATGCAAAAAAAAAACATCTTGCCTCCTGATTTTTAGTATTAAGAGACAAACATGTAAAAGGGAAAATTGAAAAGGGAGAAACCAACATGAAGAATGACACCAAATGCAGGTATGAGGTGAAAACAAGCCATCTGCACTTACTGGTTCACATCTGATTTTCTAGTTGCCACTTTTCAGATTTATTTTTCAAAAATGTTTTCTCCTCAATATACAGCTTTTAAAATGATAAATTACACAGTGTTTCACAGACCTGGGTAAATACTTTTGCTCTGATGTATAGAAAATCATGCTTCCTCTGAGCAATGAAACATACTGAAACTTACATTTTCAAAAATAAATTATGGTAAAATAATAGAAGAGCTTGGACATAAAAGTCACATACCATAAAAGTTACCATTTTAAAGTGTGCAATTCTGTGTTTCTATTTAGTATGTTCGTAGATATGTATAACCATCATCACTGATTCCAAAACATTTTCATCACCCCAAAAGGAAAGCCCATACCCAGTCACTCCCCATTCCCCTCTCACCCCAGCCCCTGGGAACCACTAATCTACTTTCTGTCTCTATGGTTTTGCATGTTTCTGACATTTAATATAAAAGTAGAATCATATAATATGTGGGCTTTTTGTGTCTGGTTTCTTTCACTTAGCATGTTTTTGGAGTTCATCCATGTTGTAGCATGTGTCATTACTTCATTTTTCTGGCAGGATAATATTCACTGTATAGATATACTAAATTTTTCTTGTCCATTCTTCAGTTGATGGGCATTTGGGTTGTTTCCACATTTTAACTGCTATGAATAAAGCTGCTGTGAATATTCGTACACACTTTGTGTGAACATAGGTTTTCACTAATCTTGGGTATATACCTAGAAGTAGAATTGCTGGATTATATGGTAACTATGTAGCCAAAAACAAAAACAGAAAACGTAGACAAATAGCAAGATTCAAACATTTATTTTAGTGCAAAACCTGTTTTCCACCTCATTCCATTCACATGAGATATCAACAATTACAAGAAAACTCATGCAATGTTTCCACTTCATACAGATCAGCCATCAGAGCTTTTGCCAAGCTGTGCTAAGGAACATAATCCTTCAGTTTCTTTCGCTTTTTACAGTCTGATGAATATGAGTGGCTTGAAAAATTTAGAGGTTTCTAGTGTTCTTTTTTTTTTTTTTTTTTAAAAAAGCCC
>NW_016830652.1:50465-62085 GCF_001698545.2 Rhinopithecus bieti
TTTTTTTTTTTTTTTTTAAATGAGCCCTGTAATGGCTATACCACAAAGAGTAGCTTAACCAATTTAATCATTTATGTTTATATTAACTCTAAAGACTAATTGTTGATATCCAGCATGACAATTTTACATGTTAAAGTACAGCTCAGACTTTAGTTCCTTTCAGGGAGATATCCTTGCCTATATCAGAAGAGAAGCTAAAAAGAAAATGCTACACAAAATAATTCAATAGGCTTGCTTTAATTACTCTTGTCCTCTCTGATTTTATTGCTTACTGGGTGAGGAAAAGCCAGAAGAACTTAATACCTCTTACAGGATAGTCATTGCACATTTCATGACTTGCTAGGGTCAAAAGCAGATGAACAAATACTGAACTTCTTCCTGGCTCTACAGAACACGACCCCACACCCTCCAGGGTTGAGAAACAGAAGAAGCTACTAGGATAGGTAGTATAGAATAATGTCCCTCACCCCTCAGGTTTCCACACCCTGATTTCTGGAACCTGGGAATGTGTTACCTTACATGGCAAAAGGGACTTTGCCCATATGATTAAGTTAATAACCTTGAGAGGGGGACAGAATTCTAGATTACCCAGGTGAGCCCAATGTAACCACACAGGCCCTTAAAATAGGACAACCCTTTTCAGCAGAATTCAGAGTTTGAGGGAGATGTGACTATAGAGGAATGATCTAAGAGATGTAACATTGCTGGCCTTGAAGCTGGAGGAAGGGGAGCATGAGCTAAGGAGAGTGGGTAGTTTTAGAGTCTCCAGAAGGAATGCAGCTCTGTCAACACCTTGATTTTCGTCCAGTGCAACCTGTGTCAGATTTCTAACCTACAGCACTTTAAGATAATAAATGTGTACTGTTTTATGGCACTAAATGTATGGTAATTTGTCATAGCCATGATAACAGACTAATTCAAAAGAAATCAGAGTATTTTTATGCCTGCAAGGGACACATAAATTATTTAATGCAGGATTTGCCAGGCTGTTCCATAATCAAATATATTTGAAAAAGTTGTGCATGGTAGTGTCACCTTAAGTAGTCACAAAAAACAATAACTAAGAATAATAGAGAAGTCCTGCAGAGGGGAAATTATAACTCAGAGTACCTCCTAAGTACACTTTATAATCTCACCTCCTTTTATTTTTTATTTTTTAAATTTTCAGAACATCTCTTCATATCGCTCAAATTTCCCAGAATATAGTTGGGACATGCTGAACTAATTCCATCTGCTTAGAACCTGAGGCACAATGGGAAGAAGTGACAAGCCAGGGTGCAGCTTGGCAACACAAAGACATAACCCTGGCCTCATACTCTCCATCTGGAGTCCCGTCCAGGATGCCACTCTGTCTTGCTGTATCTGCATCACAGATAATGGCAATAACAAAGGGATGCAGCCACAGTGTGTTTCTTAAGGTCCAGACCTAGCTTAATATGATGACTTGTTTTTCTATTGCCAGAATTTATGAAAGTTAGATCTTTGGTGGGAGAAGAGGGTAGCAGGTAAAAATCAACCCAACAAAGCTCCCAATAGACAAATTTTTCTACTCAATAATATAAAAAATAATACAGCTGCTTTAGCATTGAATATATTTTATTATTTAAAATACAAGCATTCAATACGCTATTGAAAGTTTACTAACTTCATATTAACAAGAGTAATACAATAAAATATTTCCCCACAGTGATTTATCCTGTTTCTAAAAATGCCTAATTGTGCTGCCAAAGTCTATTTTCCACAAATTCTAGTTTCCAAATGTTAACTTGAGAAGGAACAGGGAGAGACAACTAAATGCCATTTTCTTCCTTCATAGCACTTAATGTTTTCTCCACATTTCCATTTCCCACTGCCTGTTCCAAGAGCTATGAGCCCCTTGTCCTTTGATGTTTTTCAGATATGCATTATCCTCATCCTTTTTCCAGGATACACAATGGAACCCTTTTTTCCACCCCTCAATTTTTTATAATAATAATAAAGATTATGACTAATAAACCTAACAACTCTGAACACTTATTTTTTTTGCCAAAGACTATGCCAAGTGCATCACATTAAGAATCTCATTTAATCTCAACAACAACCAATTGAGGTAAATATTACTATTAATATCTGTATTTTACAGATGAGCCAAATGAGTCAGAGAACTTAGGTACTTTGTCCTAGGTCACATAAAAAGTGGCTGAGCCAGCATCTGAACATAATCTGATTTAGAGCTGGGGTCTTCTATAAGCACTAGCTCAATAGTCCTCTACTGGGGTGATTCTGCCCCTCAAGGGACATTTGGCATTGCCTGGAGACATTTTTGGTTGTCACAACTGAGGAGGAAAGTGCCAGTTGTGATGGGTGGAGTCCAGGGATGCTTCTCAACATCCTACACTGCACAGAACGGCCCCCACAGCAAAGAATGATCCCACCCTAAATGTCAATAGTTCCAAGGTTAGGAAACACTGCTCTAATCTAATGTCTCCTAATGTCAGGGCATTCTGAATGGGACATTTTTTGGTAAGACATGCAAGTGACTCTCACCTCCAGGTTAGAATCTTCTTTCTCTACCTGGGAAAGGAGGTTATCTCAATCTGGAGTGGACGGTACTTAGTGCCACAGAGTCCATTTGCTGTATATTATCATAGCATCAATTTACTCAAAAGTTTAAGCTGGCATCCTGGGACACTAGGTCATTTTATCTTTTTGTCCCTCAGTGGATACATGAAAGAGGCATTAGCTCACTAGAGCGTGACTGAAAAGAGCCAGAAGATTCTGGTTTTTGTTAGTCTTGCCTTGTAGTCAAGAAGACACAATAGCAGCATCTGTGTCACAGATAATGGTACTAGCAAAGGGATATATCCACAATAGGTTACTTGAGGTCCAGACCTAGCCTAAAAGTCAAAATATTTAGGCCAGGCATGGTGGCTTACATCTGGAATCCTAGCACTTTGGGAGCTGAGACGGCAGGATTGCTTGAACCCAGGATTTTGAGGCTGCAGTCAGACATGATTGTACCACTGCACTCCAGTCTGGGTGACAGAGCAAGACCCTGTCNTTTTTCAGAACAGTTCTGCCATACCTACATAAAATGTAATTGTGAATACCATTTGACCAAGCAATTCTAATATCTACTTTATAGAAATACTTGCAAAATGTGCAAGATACATTCGCAAAGACATTCACTTCAGCATAATTTCTGATAGCAAAAAAAACCCAGTCACCAATAAAAATAATGGAAATGTGAGCATATGTTCACCAAAATATGTGTGTTGGAATGTTCATAGCAGCATTATTCAAAACAGCCCCAAACTGTAAATTATCCAAATGTTCATGAAAGTAGACTGAATAAATTGTGGTATATCACATAATGGAAAACTATGCAGTAAAGGGAATGATAAAACAAACTCCAAACACCTACAACAATACAGATGAATCCCAGAGACATCATGTTGAGCGAAAGAAGTCTGACACAAAAAATAACATGCTGTAGGATACCACTAATGTAATCTATAAAACCAGATAAAACCAGTATGTGCTACAAAAATACAGAATAGGGGTTACCTCTGGGGAGAAGTGACTGGAAGGGAGTCCAGGGGATCCCTCTGAGGTGGTGGTCAGGGATGGTTCTTCATCTGGCACAGGTGTGTTCACTTTGCAGAAATTCATTAAGTTGTAAACTTATGTGCACTTCTCTACGTGTGTATTAAAATCTACCAAAAATATATAAATACTTATCATATATAATTAATTTTATATTAATTATATACATATATGCTTAAACAAACATAAAAAACCTAAGTGTTCATCAGTGGGCAACTGGCTAAACTATGGGATACCTATTCAATGGAATTCTGGGCAGTCATGAAAAAAACGTGGAGTAGCTCTCTCTGAATAAATTTGGAAAGATATCCACTATATGTAAAGTTAAACAAAGAAGTTGCAGAACACAAGTTACGGACATAAATCTTTATTATAATTTAACAGGGAGATCCGGGGTTATATTCTCAAATGGCTACTTGAGGATGGGATTTGTAGGACTTTGACACTCTGCCTAATGAATTTTTATAGTGTTGGAATTTATTTACAAACACGTATTATGTTTGTACTGAGGGAAAAAAGGACATTTAGAAAATTAAGATGAACAAAATATATCTTAAGTTTGAGACTGTTATTATTTCATCATCTATGAAGATTAGGGTTTCTGATAGATGAAGGAAAGAATAATGGAATAAACACAGTGTCTTGCCTTCAGGGTTGCTATCTGAACCCATTGGTGGAGGTCACTTTGGTTTGTTGCTGGCAATCTTAACAATGGTTTCAAATTAGCACTTCTTTGCTGGGTTGCTCTACATTCAAATCTAGTTGTGGTGTGGCCACCACAAACAAGATTCTTGGCCACACAAAGAATGTGTCTACAAAATGGTAAAACAACTGAATTTGTTTGATTAAAATAACAAAACCATATACTCAGAGGAAGGAAAAATCAAAACAGCTACACCCAAAGTAATTCACTCAGATGGGTGGTTCAGGAAATGCACCCATTCATTACATCAACATGTTAGCAGCCTCAAGTGGACTCTGTGAGAGATTCAATTGCAATGCAATACTCCTAAATAAATCAAGAGACCATAAAAGACACTTTTTTTGGCCCATCATTAGCAAACATTTTCTGAGTGCTCACTGTGGTTCCGCCATCCTGCTAAAACTCTGGGGATGTGATACCACCTTTATAATTGCAAATGTCATTGTGTTGAGTGTTCTTAATTCCACCCATGACACTGAATGGAAATTAGAAAAAAATCCACTGATTCAGGCAAAGTTGATAAAACTACAACTTCTCATATACAGTAAAGGTCTGTCAGATGTAACAATTCATAAGGTAGAATAAGTTGTGTTCAATGGATCTCAACCACGGCTACATGTTGTATTTGATCGAAACAGAATTTCTGGAGGTGGCAACTGGCCATCGATATTTATAAAAGCTCCCTCAGGTGATTCAAAAACATAGTAAGAGTTGGAGCCATTGCTTAGACCAAGTAAATCAGAAACTAGGTAGAATGGAACCCAGGCAAAAATATTATTTAAAAGCTACATGAATGGTTCAAAAACATAGTCTATGTTGAGAAACACTGCTTCTAAATTTATGTTTTAAATGAAGCCAGAAGTGACACTTCAAGAAGCATTTTGTAAAGAGACTCAGTACCACCTCTCCTTATCTTGTGCAGTTTTGTTAGTAAATGATCACAAGGTAGTATTCTACCGTGTTATGGTTTCAGATGTTTCATGTAAATTATATCTATTATCTCCATGTTCTCTATTTACAACATTTCATTTGATTTCAATGACAATCCTATACAGAATGTAATATTATCCCCATTTTACATAGGAGGCTAACAAGGCTTGACAGAGATTCAGCATCAATCCCTCAGTTTCACAAAGTCAAGATTCCACAGTCTATATAGTCATATTATGCTCTATATGCCTGAAAGCAGTATACCAAACAAAGAATGTTTTCTAAGTGTCTATTATGAGCTAAATTCTCTTCTAGGCACTGAGGAGATGGAGAATAACTATAAGATAGGGTCTTCTTTAGGACACAGCTCACAGTCTAGCTGAGAAGCTAGTATCAGACGGCCATGTTTGGAGATTTTGCAGGAAGATTTCTGAATTGGTAGGAGATTGGTCCTGACTGGATTCCTTCCAAGATTTTTCTCTATGACACAAATTTTGCTGGAGAATAAAAGTAAAATTATTTGTGTAGGAGGCAGAATAATGCCCCCCAAAATATGTCCACATTCAAATCTCAAGAATATGTGAATATGTTATGCTACCTGGCAAAGAGGAATTAAAGTTGCAGATGGGATTAATGTTGCTAATCATATGCTGTTAAAATAAAGAAATTGTCCTGAATTATGTATATGGGACTAATATAATCATAGGAGCAACTTAAATGTGGAACAGGGAGGCAGAAGGGTGTCAGAGTGATGTGATGTGAGAAAGACTCACCAGGCCATTTCTGACTTTGAAGATGGAGGAAGGAACCATGAGCCAAGGAATGTGAGCGGCCTCTAGAAAATGGAAAAGTCAAGAAAAATGATTCTCCCCTACAGTCACCAGGTACCAGGATTTGAGCCCAGTGAGACCCATTTCAGACTTCTGACCTCTGGAACTGTAAGATAATAAATTTGTGTTGTTTTAAGCTACTAAGTTTGTGGTTATTTATTATAGAAGCAACAGGAAACCAACACAATGTCTTCCCAATTTTTGAAGAGAGAAATAGAAGGCTCAAAAAGGAGAAATTTTGTAGCTTTTACCCAAGCTATCATATCTGTAGTCCCAAATCTTGATCCCTTTCTCAGGCCTATTAAATGAGAATCTGCCTTTCAACAAGGTCCTGGCCTAGTCATGTGATTTCTAGCAAGCTCCCAGGTGCTGGTGGTCCCCAAAGGCTCTCCGATTTAAGCATTAAAGTTCATCAGAATCATGGGGAAGCTTGTTAAAATAACACAGATTGCTGGGCCCTGCCCCAAGAGTTTTGGATTCAGTAGATGTGGGAGGGGGCTCACAACGTGCATTTCTAATAAGTTCCTAGGTGATACCAATGCTGCTGGTCCAGTCACCACATTTTGAGAGCCACTGCATTAGATAACACTAATAAACATGTAAGAGGAAAGAAGTGGCACTTATTATTCAACTAAAATCCATGATGGACCTCATTATTAACTGACATTTTATAGCAAGTGAGTGATCTGTTTAACAGTCTGTACTTTATATACTTGCTCTGTGAAAAAGGCATCACATAGCCCTGGGGTTTCGGGCAACACTTGTGGGCAAAAATAGCCACATCTTTTGAACACCAAAGCATCAAATCCATAGATGTATTTCCCCAAAACCCAAAAACACATTTTCACGTGTATCCGTATTTTCTCCTTGCAGCATTCCATATGGCACAACTGGCAACTGTGGGTATTGACATGCTCCACATCTTATAAGACAACCTGAGGCACTGGGAATTTGCTTGAGCAAGATTTCCCAACTTCAATGTTACTGACATTTGGGGTTGGATAATTCTTTATTTGGGGGGCTTTCCTGTACATTATAGAATACTTAACAGCATCTCTGGCCTCTACCCACTAGATGCCAGGAACATCCGTATCCTCCAATTGTGACAACCAAAAATGCTTCCAAATATTATAAAATGTACCCTGAAGGGCACAATCATTCCTGGTTGAGGCCCACTAGTTTATCTGATTCTCATGAATGTTTTTACGAAGATATAATAGATCTGGAAAGAGATCATTGAGTTCCACAGCACACCTTGGACAGGACATAAGATTCCTGAGTTGCTGTTTGGTCAGATAATGAATTCAAGCTGATCCATATCATGTTGGGCCTTCTGTAAGCTACTGAGTGGGGAACATATCTTTCCAGATGAACAACGACACAGATTGTTTTTTTTCCAAACATTTTGCTCTTACTCAATTTTACAGCCGATCTGTGAGACCCAAACTCCCTCAGATGTTCTGTCTATTCCCCATCCTAAATGCCAGGGTGGGAGAACAGGTAAAGGGGAGAATCTTAAAAATATGCACATTTAAATTTTGAAAACATCTTTGAAACATGTATTTATAATAAATGTAAGTCAGCTTGAGTTTAAGGGCCTCAGTAATATCCCTGATAAAAACAAGAGCTACATTCTGTAACTGCTATAGTCCACGATAAATAAAAAGGAAATATACATTTTGTACTTACAGAGAAGCCACTATATAATGGCAACCTACTTGTAAACACAATCTGGTTTTACTAACTTGCATCTGATAGCAATGCCATACACAGGGCATCAAGTCCTAGAGGGTCAAGGCTGCACAGTCTAAGGTAGTTTGAGAGAACACTTCCTTTAAACTGAGAAAAACAAAGATACCAGTTATTACTTCAATCACTTTGTGATTCCCACTCTGAGCAGGACAGATCCTAAGAACTAGAAAGGATCATAGTCATGATTTCTTTAGCCCATTTATTTACAAATGGATTTACCAGGGAGGATGAGAGCTTCCTTTACTTACACAATTCTGAAAAGAAAAGAGGTCACACATATACTTTCTGAAATTTACATATTTCTAAAGTCCACGTGCTGCTTCTTTTTCCTCCATTCCTGAGACTAAGTTAGATTAGTAGGGTATGATCATACTGTGATTGCCCACTTGTTTTTGTTACCTATGGTATAAATCAAATTTCATGCTTCCTTTTACTGTTCAAGGGGTATTTATAGTCTGCAGAGTAATGTTAAAGCTGACTTAAGTAAGGCTCTTTGAGAACCATTAATTCTTACTGTTGTAACGTAAAACAGCCCAAATCCAAATTCAGACACTTTTTGAATTATTGACACCATGATTCCAGTCCTTTATAAGGAAGATAAAGACCACTGGCATATACTATTTAATTTTAAAATAATAATTTCTATCTTTTAAAATT
Organism: Rhinopithecus bieti; assembly: GCF_001698545.2. Lineage (NCBI taxonomy): Eukaryota > Metazoa > Chordata > Mammalia > Primates > Cercopithecidae > Rhinopithecus > Rhinopithecus bieti. Next base: position 58,923 of record NW_016830652.1, read on the forward strand.
TATTTTTATTTCCATAGGTTTTTGGGGAACAGGTGATATTCAGTTACATGAGTAAGTTCTTTAGTGGTGATTTGTGAGATTTTGGTGCACCCATCACCCTCTATCTTTTTTAGTGACCCACAAAATGAGTGTTTTTTCCCACCAGCTATTGTTTGAACAATAACTTCATCTAAATAACAGTTGTGCCTCTTGCCCCTAGTCATCTCTGTCCTATTTCCTAAACGAATCAGAGTTTTGGAACTCGGGGTACAAAGTTTGGACCTTCACAGACCCTGAAATAGTTGTCTTTCCAGAACAGCACCCTGGGTCCAGGCACCCACCTCACTTTATACAACCCTACACCCAGTTCAGTTCTTAGGTAACTGCTAATCTGTGGGTTTCAGCTGGGGTCGAATTTGCCCCCTCATTCCCCACCAAACATATGTGATGTCTGGAGACACTTTTGGTTAGTCACAACTTAAGAGGGAGGGTGGTTGCTGCTAAGAGGGAGGGTGGCCTGCTACCTAGAAGGTAGAGGCCAGGGATGCTGCTAAACATCCCGCAGCAAAGAATTATCTGGCCCCAAATGCCAAGAGTGCTAACACTGAGAAACCTTTTTGTAGAGGTTCTCAGAGACCCATTTTCCAATCATATGTTGTAGGACTCTATTTCTATGAAATGTTCCAAACAAGCAAATCCATAGAGACAGGAGATAGATTGGTAGTTGTCTAGGGCTAAGGGGAGGGGAATGGGAATTGACTGTTACTGGGTATGGGATTTCTTTTCAGGTGATGAAAATGCTCTAGAACTAGACTATGGTGATGGTGGCAAACTTGGACGAGTTGATGGGTGCTGACGAGTTGATGGGTACAGCACACCAACATGGCTCAAGTATACATATGTAACAAACCTGTACGTTATGCACATGTACCCTAGAACTTAAAGTATAATGATAAAAAATATATATATACTAAAACCCACTCAAGTGTACCCTTTCAACACGTGAACTTTACAGTATGTGAATTATGTATTAATAAAGTTATTAAATCATTTTTTATAGACCTTTCATTAACTAACTTTTATTTCTTACTAAACAAAAGCTTATATTGTAGAGCAGTTTTGAATAGCTGTAGGTTTCTCTGAAGAATATTCTCTGGTAACAGTTTTGAATGCAACCTTATATTTCACAGAAAAAACATTATGTTCTTTATTTTACGAACTTATCTATTTCCAGTTGTTCTCATAATGTTATCATTTTATCTGGGGCCCTGAGATATACCTCATTCATCTGAGCAAGTGGGTGAATAGTGTCTGAGCCAGGGCCAAAGCCCAGGGGTCTTGCATCTGCTCTGGCTTTCAATGTGATGTGAAGACAGCCAAGTCATCTGATTGCTTTGTGTTTCTACTTTCTCATTCTTGACACAAGTCTGAGCTTCCAGATCAACTTTCTTGTAGAAACCCTAGCAAGCAAGGACAGTGGATACAAATGCTCAGTGCTTTGCCACTGCAGAGGGGACACAAGTGGATTTCCCTGTCCAACATTCAGGGTCTCTCTGTTCCCAACAGCCATCTGCCATTGCCATTTTTCTACCTAAAACCTCTGCTGCCTCCTAGCTGGTCTTTTTCTGCACACCAAGCATGCTCTGCCCATTCCCGTTTCTCTTACTTCAGTGACTCAGCCCTATGAGGAAATGGCCTCTATATCTATCCAAATCCTTCACATCTCCAAACCCTGAAGCTCCTGGCACACAATGAACAATAGAATTATTTTAGGCAAGGAATTCTACATTTAATTGCTAAGATCATGGAAGCATGAGAAGATGTCACCTTTTGGCCTTCAGCTCCTCTTATGCCCTCCACCTTGCACCACACCAGCAGTACTGGGTTCCTGCCAGCTAGCTAACACACTGGGCCATTTCCATGCTGGTGCCTTTGTGCTGATCCCAGAGATGCTCAGGTGAACACCTCATCTTCTTCAAGAAATTGTTTAAAACTGACCACCCTATTGAAATGTGCAACTCAGTACTTCTAATCCTTCTTAGCTGCTCTACTTAATCCTTTTCCATAGGCTTTTTCTTCTGCTGTACTTATTTATTACATCCGTTGTTCATAGTTGCTTTCTGTGAGACTGCGAGTAGGAGTCTTTGTGTGTTTTAATCACTGATGTAAAACATAAACCTAGAAGATACCCGGCATGCGGGAGGTGACCAATAAACATTTAAACATGTAAAATGCTTAGAACCATGGCTGGCAATAAAGGTTAGTTTCATCTTCATCATAGTCGTCATCATCAACTTTATCATCATGGGGCAACCCTTACACTATTGTTCTGTACCATTACACTGTGTTTAGCCTTTTATGTATTTTACATAATGTATAAAGGCTGTAAATTTTTTGAGGGCTAATACCACACCATATATATTTGTTAATATGTGTCTTTTAAAAAATTAAGATATAATTCACATACCATAAGATTCACCACTTTAAAGTGTACAATTGAGTGGCTTTTAGTACATTGACAAGATTGTGCAACCACCACCACTATCTAACTCCAGAACATTTCTATCATCACAAAAAGAAACCTGGTGCTCATTAGCAGTAACTCCCCATTTCCCGCTTCCCTCAACCCCTGGCAACTATGAATCTACTTTCTGTTTCTATGGAATTTGCCTATTCTTGGCATTTCCTATAGAGTCATATGGTATATGGTATTTTATGACTGGCTTCCTTCACTGAATGTAATGTTTTCAAGGTTCATCCATGTTGTTGTATGGATCAGTGCTTCATTCCATTTTATGGTTGAACGATATTTTTAAAAACTACTAATCTGTGTATGTCTCCACCGAACCTAAGCAGGAAAGTTGAACTTACTTTGGTGTATTTTACCCAATAAACAGGAATAAAATGCTTGTTTTACATTACTGTCCTACCTCTTTTAACACAGATGTACCATTTTCACTCCTGACAGTTACCAGTTAATTATAATCCAAACAACACACTCTTCAACTGCATATAATTTCCCTTGTTGAAAATTGTTCCACCTGATATTTAGCAAATACCTATGGAATTTTCAAATTACAAGTTGTATGAACTCTTACTGTGAATGTTTATATTATTAAAATATTTCCTACTCATGATTTAAAAGGGCTCTCACTTTAAAAAAACATGGTTTTTTTTTTTTTTT
>NW_016830652.1:63936-86269 GCF_001698545.2 Rhinopithecus bieti
AAGAGATTTCAAACACAGATCCATATTTTACTGTCCTATGACTCAGGATATGCAGTAGGGGAAAATCAATTATTTCTATGGAATCGGCCATCAAAGCTTGTTCAACTGTCCATGGTGAATTAGCGGTAACTCACTATTCAGTGGTCCAGAGGAATTAATGCCACATTAAGGAAGCATCCTGTTGATCATTATGGCCAAATATATCATCCTCTCATTCTTAAAAGGTGAGAAAAAGTGTTAAGATCAATCTTTCTAAAACTACAAGGCCACTAGTAATTCATCATTGACTTCATTAGTAGAGATTACCCACAACTTTGTAGAAAAAAAAATATCCTGAGTCCTTTCAGGCACTCCAGTATATGTAATTATAGAAAATGGGGGAAAAAGATTGAAAGTGAACATAACGTGATCCACATTATCCACATTTTCCTTCCTCTCCCTTACCACCTTGCTGTACACCCCTGCCAATCCTCCTAAGGTCCATTTTGCAACTTCTTTCAAAGGGAATCCTTCTTGTCTCTGATAAAAAATTCACCAATAAATATGTTCATAAATAAATGCAAATCCTGAGGACATGTGGCTTTTAGAATCATATTCTATGTTTCTTTTCATGCATACATTTTACCTGTTACAATCTTCCACGTCCTTCTTTGCAATCTCTCTCTCCCTGATTGGAAGGTCTTACCTTTTCTTTGCAATGTTCATCCCTACTGATTTATCCCCAAAGATCATCTTGGAATCTTGTTTATTAGCATTCTTTAAACATTTACTGTATGCCAGCTGACAGGGTTGGGGAGAGTAATAAATAGCCTTCCATTTCCCCAGAGATGTTGCTCATCAACTTTTCACACTAATTCCCTGAGCTAGGTTCTGTTATTATTCCCATTCTACATATCAGGAAATTGAGGCTGAGACAGGCTAAGTAATTTGTATATATACATATAAACATATATGTATATGTACAAACTTTATAAATATTACTTGAGTATTCAAAGAGATCCAGGTATAGCATCAACTGTATCTGGGTAGATATTCAGTACTTCCTTTATTGATCTAATATTGATGGATGACTCGTCAGTTAGCTCCTGTCACTAATTACAAATTTGCTCAATTAGATCAATCTAATCAAATTCCAGAAAAAAAGAAAAAAACTCACGTGTTATACCAAGGTAGAGGGGTAAACCACACATGAATTTAATAGGTAGATGATCAGAATTTCTTTTAGAAAGTGAATAGCTTTGGTTATTGCTTAGGGAAAGGAGAGGCTGCTGAGAACATGGAAACGAAGTAGCTAGCCAGACAGTTAAGAGGCTCTGGAAAATAGAGAGGAATTTGGGTTTGCCTGTATGAGAAAGTGGGATTGGGCCAGAAGGATGTGGGCAAAGAAGGGCGGCCATACTGAGAGGCCAAGTTGCTCTGTGAGATGGGAGGGAAAGGACAATATCCCCTGTGACATGAGTTTGTTTGTAAAAGACAAAATTTATTTTAAAATGTGCTGTCTGGTGTGCACTCCTTGCCTTGTAGTATAGATCATCAGTAAAAGTTTTGCTACTGCAAGAACCTTAAGTTCCTGATTGTTTTTATGGTAGATCGGTTTCAGGATGGGGACGAGAAAGGGCTTTGTCCCCTGTTTCGGTGGACACCAGAGTGGTGATAAAGGAGCAGCCACAGGGAACAGAGAAAAATACCTTCAATGCAAGCAGAAAATAGAGCAGTGGTGATCCCAAAATTGTAATTCCTCAGAAAGATACTAGAGAGAGCTTTAGGCTCTTACCCAAATGGGAATTTGAATCAATTTCTCCTGATCTGAAAGGGCTGCAAAAATCCTGGAGGATATCCAGATTACACTAGAGAATCTCAACCACCTAGCTTGATTTTTGTAAAGAACAATGTTGTTTGCTAGAACTGAGGAAAAGACGATGGCAGAGGAGCTTCTTAAAATAAATCTGAATATATCAACATGTGCAGTCAACTAATTTGCTGACTTCAAAATAGCCTGATGAAACTCTTTGCCTGTTAAACCTATTATTGCCCATAATGAAAGATTCCATATGCACTAATCACAACATACAGCCTTATGTCTGATCATAGCTTCTAAAAAATCATGATACAGGGATTTTTAGTTATACTCAACACATTTTTCCTTTAGAAACCGGATTGGTTGTTATAGATGCCATGAATGATATAAATTGAGCTCGCAGTTGGAAGAAATCTAAAGGATCAAGCATCCCTGAGTTTCAAACAGAAACTTGCACTGAATACATTCAAAGGTATGTGGATTTTATTTATAATTTGATACCCTTTTTATTGTGCTTATTTCTTTCTCTGCATTTCTTTTAAAAGATACAAATGTATTCTACATTTCTAATATTATATGCCATCACTAGTTACTTTTTAGTTGGCCCATAATTAAATTAGACTCTGATTACTGAAATGATTTTTTTTTTTTTTTTACTTTATAACGCAACAAAGTGCTTGTTTAATTCCAAAGCTCTTTCTTGGGCCACATTTCACAGTAAAATATTTATTTTAGTTAATTATCACTTAAAGTAAAAATAATACTTTCACAGGCTGTGATCTACTACTTTGAAAAGCTTTTTAATTACATAAAATAGAACCATCAATGAAGTGATTTTTCTCATTAACCCAGACAAACAAAGAAAAAACAACAACAAATTTAGGAGTTAGAAAACTTCCGTGTACTTTTCATAGGCAGCATAATTACATGTAATATTCACTTCCTATACAAAATTTAAGGTCTTTCTTCTGACAGTTTTCCAAGTTAGTCAATAATTTGTGCCACAAATCAATGTGCACATTTTAGAATGACCTGTTTTGATTAATGTCCCAAGGGTCTTATTTGTAGAATAATTACAGAGAAACATCAAACAAAACGAAGATTCCATTGAAAGACAATGAAACCTCTGAGGCAGAAAGTATTCAAAATTCATTGAAAAATCACATAAAATTAGTACTATCTTCTTCTGTTAGTTCAGCCACATCTTTTGCTCCACAATCTGGAGCTCAGAGATGTTACTGGAGGGTCTTGCCTGAAGTTCTATAGATAGGAACTTCTGGAACTAAAATCTACTATCTTGGAAAATTAATATATTTTCTCAAATGATTAGTCCTTGTTTTTATCAGTAGCAGTGCCCAGGTAGACTGTGCAGTAGACATTTCTGTACCTCCTTGTTCTAAAATTATAAAATACTGTGCACTCTGATGATCTTCCCAACCTTTAGAGACAACTTTATTCTGTTAATCATTAATTATAAATACCATTTAGCTTCTATGACTATGGGCTCTATGGGCATAGGAAAATGGCATGCAAAGTCATATGAGGATAGATCATTCATGTCCCTGTAACTTGTTTAGCCCTCAACCTAAATTAAATGCATCTTTGTCACTATTGTGACTCCACAAACAATGAAATAGGCTGAGAGCAGGAAATCACATATGACTGAAGTAAATTCACAAAGAATGGCTCCATCCTTCTTACTAGCAATAGACTAATGTCAATTATGTGTGTTTTATGGAACATTCATTACATCCATGTTTCAGAAGAGATAAGAAAAGTGGATGTTGATTTACATTTCAGAACTATCAAGAAATGGGGACCTGGATTTTATTTGCCTGCCTCCTGGGAGCAGCTTTTGCCATGCCTGTGAGTAAAACACCCCTTGCATAAGTCAGTGTCCAATTTCACAAGCTTGAAAATAAAAATCTGCCCACAGTTGGTGAAATTAGGGTTTAAAACAGTATGAGATCAGATGTCTTCATACGTCTCCGGGTTGAAGAAACACTTCAGGAGCTTGTTTTAAAAAGACAGATTCTCAAATGCCTCTACCAAAAATTCTGATATGGTACAGCTGGGCTGGGGCCCAGGACTCCGCATTTTTATAAGCACCCCAGGAGATTCTGTTGGAACTGTTAGCTTGTAAATATCACCACCCATCTAGATGGAGGAAGCTTTTGGAAGGGACCCTTGAAAGGTCTCCACAGAAAGTGCTTAACCAGCTTTGGACAAATATTACAGAGATGCCAGTTTTGTCTAAAACCCAGTTCCTCTCAAGTTTCCAAATCTCTTCCTGCCCTCCACGTATTGCTGCTGTTACCCCTCAAGGGGTAAGACTTTTGTGCTAGGAATCCACTTTTTGAGCCATCTTCCTGTTCTCAGAGGCCCCACCTCTTTGGGTACATCTGATAAGTACGTGGCTTTTTTTTTGTGGTTGCCTGGGATCCTGCCTACACCCAATACATAGTGATATATTTTATATTCAAATGTATTAAAGATCAGGACATTAGACCCACTCTGTCTGGATACAGGTGCATAAGGACAGAGAACTTAGATCACATGCATGCCAAGCAGGCTGCATCTGCTTTTTGGTGGAATAAAGAGCAGTTGATACAACCAGAAGCCAGCAAGCTTGCACGCCTGCCTCCTCTCTTCCTCTCTCACCCAGAAAACCAAGATTCTGTGCTCTGACTTCCTGAAATCCTGAATTGTAGCGATTCCTAGTTTCTTCAGGGGTCCCTGCCTTACAAATTCAGCCCTTTTCCCACTCTCTAAGCTGGTATTGATCAAGAGGGTATACGACCTGACTAAAACCATTCACATCCAGATGAGAATGAATAAACCTTCCTATGAAATGTGAGCATTTTAAAGAATATAATAGAGCCAATCCTAAATGAGGCCCATGTCTGAGGGAGATTTTCTGCATGACTGTCTCTCCTCCCTGGACCCCAGGAACAACCAGAGTTCCACAATACAGGCACCAGACACTTGGCCTCCACTTTTGAGAGGATAGACAGTCCTGATTCATATCATCATTCAGGTGGCCTTTTATTTTAACTTTAAAATTTTCTGCCATAAAACCATTGGCAGAATAATAAAAAAAGATTGGCCTAAACATCATAAATGAACTCTTTCATTTTCCATGGGATTTATAATGTTTCCACTTTGCTCCACCCATCTTGTTCTGGCATTTGTCAATCATTCCCACCTTGTGGTTTCTTTTGTGGCTTCTTTTGTTGTATGGATGTGTTGTTTACTTTGCATGCCAATTATGAGAAATCCCTTTGATATGTAAAGTACTTGACCAACTCCTGATCTACAAGGGAACATTTGTGAGACAATTCTCTCCTTGTTGATATTTCTGTATTGTGTAAAAGAAGCACACTTCTCTCCCCAATATGGGATGAGTTTTATTAGCAAGTAAACTGTTGGGCAGGATAGGGTAGGATTCATCGAAAACACTGGGCGTGGGGGTGGGATGTTGTCCAAAGATCACTGGAGAATAAATGTGTGCTGGTTTCTGCTTCCAGGTCTCCAACCATAAGACTATAACCCCAGGAACAGTCATATAGCTGTTTTGGACCTCTTTAAAATAAGAGGTCTCCTCTTCTACACAGCACATTTGTTCAAACTAAAAACAGACCTCAAGTATATTCTGTACTATATAGATTTTTTTAAAGTAGCTTCAGTCTCCTTTAATGTGAACAATTGCATATTGACTTAATCTCTTCCTCTCTCTTCTCTTCCTTCACTCTCTCCTTTCCTCTCTCTTTCTATTCTCCTCCTCTCCTCCCTATAAAAGCTACCACCTCATCCTGGGCACCCTGGTTATATCAACTTCAGCTATGAGGTAATTTTTCTCTTTACTAATTTTGACCATTGTTTGCGTTAACAATGCCCTGGGCTCTGTAAAGAATAGTGTGTTGATTCTTTATCCCAGATGTTTCTCAAGTGGTCCTGATTTTACAGTTCCTACCACCAGCTTCCCAGTTTAAGCTCTGATGGTTGGCCTCAAGCCTGTGTCGTCCCAGCAGCCTCCTGCCTGGCCACTCTGACTCAGTCTCTCCTCCTAAATATGGCCGTAAGCTTACCCATCATGAACCACCACTCAGGGAGGCTCAATGATAGGGCAAAAAGTCAACTCTGACCAGCTTGGTTCTATCCCAGCTAGTAAAATGTAAGGATTAGGTAAGATGTTATTTAAGACTCTTTCCAGCTCAAAAAACTCCTGATTCTAAGATAGTCACACTCTATGTGTGTCTCTTATTTGGCTCTGCTGAAATATTAGTGACTAAGTGGTATAGGAGAGACTCTGCCGAACAATGGAATGCATGAGTTTTGGACACTGGGTTTGAGGTTCTCCTCAACCTCTTACTAACTGTGTGACTTTGGGCAAATCATTTCCTCTTTCTGGAACCCTGGTTTCCTCATGTGGAGAAAGGAAATAATTATAATAACCATATTTCAAAATATTGTTTGGAGAATAATATACTTAATGAATATGAAAAGTGCTTTGTCAAGTATAATATGAGCAAGTTTACTAATTATTTTGTATCAATTAAATGTCATATTACTGTATGAAGAATCCTCAAACCTAAGTCTAACCAAGTATATATATTGTTCAGAAAGGAATAAAATTCTTATTTCTCTCACAGGTTCAGGTAACAATCTGTGAGTTTATTTACTTATAAAAGCTGAAGACAAATGTTAAGAATTTGAGGCAAGATTTTCTGTTAAGCCTAAAAGATTGACACATCTGATGAGTAAATCTGTGTTTCTAGGATGAGGGACAGTGGTTGCACCTCTCTTTTTCCCATTGTGACATCAAAGAAAAAAATGAAATTAACATCATGTCATATTATTATGTCATAATTTTGTGTTTGTTTTGCTCTTACAATGAAAAGCAGGAATTACGGAATTAAACAGATTTACTCCTTTTGTAACCTCAATCAAGTTAATGAACCTCTTTAATTCCCCATGATCTTATCTAAAAAGTGAGAGTAATAATACTTGCCTCCTAGCATATGAGAAAAGATGAAGAATGTGTGTGATGGATGTAAACACAGTGCGTGACACACAGGAAACACCCGAAAAATGTTTACCTTCTTCTTTCTTTTGTAGAACTCACATTCTCAGGCTATCAATGTTGACAGGACTGCATTAGTGAGTCTATATTTCATACTGCATCAGTGAGTTTCTATATTGGATGAAAGTAAATTAAATCAAATGGGTTCTAATATCTTTTTCTCTTAAGGTGCTTACCCCTTTGAAGTGGTACCAGAGCATAAGGCCACCGGTATGTAGATATTTTGTTCTTTATTCCCTGAAAATATTAGGCATGCATTAAAATTCCCATATTAAGTGAAATATCATGTCTACTCCACATACAGACATTAATGGGAAATTTAGTTTGTAAAAAACCATATCTGTGTACACAGTTACAAATTTTGCAAAGGAAAATGAATAAAATATTCCTATAGCCATAATGGCAAAGAAAACACTGCTGCTTCTCTGGTTGGAGTCACCTGAGCCAATGGTAAACCTGCCTCTCTGTTTCTCACCAGTACCCTTCCTATGGTTACGAGCCCATGGGTGGATGGCTGCACCACCAAATCATCCCCGTGCTGTCCCAACAGCACCCCCCGACTCACACCCTGCAGCCTCATCACCACATCCCAGTGGTGCCAGCTCAGCAGCCCGTGGTCCCCCAGCAACCAATGATGCCCGTTCCTGGCCAACACTCCATGACTCCAACCCAACACCACCAGCCAAACCTCCCTCCGCCCGCCCAGCAGCCCTACCAGCCCCAGCCTGTTCAGCCACAGCCTCACCAGCCCATGCAGCCCCAGCCACCTGTGCACCCCATGCAGCCCCTGCCGCCACAGCCACCTCTGCCTCCGATGTTCCCCATGCAGCCCCTGCCTCCCATGCTTCCTGATCTGACTCTGGAAGCTTGGCCATCAACGGACAAGACCAAGCGGGAGGAAGTGGTGAGTATATTTTGAAGCCACTACAATGCAAATCCTGTTAAAATGGTACAGCAAAATAGGTCCCAGAGTTCTAAGGTCTCCGACAACCAAGGGTCTAGAGTTGTAGTAGTTACAAGTCTATAATTCCATTAGTCCAAGCAATATGCTATACCTTTATATTAAAAACAAATTCATCTAAATGGCTTGGTAATTAAGACCACAGTTTTTATGGTAGGTTTCAATTTTACTATTCCTGAATTTCTACCAGAATATATATTACCAAAACCCATTAATAGAAATATATATTACTTAAACCCCTTTAATTTTAAGGGCAACCAGCATAAGGGAATATCAGTTCTTTCATTCAAAGATTTGACTAGCAAGAGAGCTTAAATTGCCTTGAAGTCTAAGATAAAGATGGGGTGGGTAATTTTTAGAGTGCATATAATTTGAACAAGCTACAAAAAGGTAGATGGGAAATTCTCCTTTAAAACTCTATAGGAAGGTATTCCTGTTTTCAGTACGTTTTCAATCTAACTGGAGAAAGCTAAACTAGCATGCTGTTAGAGTCCTTTTAGTGCTGAGATTCCAAAGATATTAAGCTTTTAAACAGAAGTTAATCAAGTTAGCACTGAATCATTCTATTACGAGAAGCACTTACCAAATGAAATGGGGAATAATCAATAAAACAAACTTTACGCCAATCCATAAGTTTATTTCTATGTATATGAGGATTTTGTAGACTCTTATCACTTATATGTATACAACTGTAATTTCCAAAATTTATATAAGCTATTGAATGATATTATTTCTGAGAAGGTATAGGAAAATTAGGTGGAAATGACCAGGATAGAAAGCCAGGACAGCTAGTTCAAGGTTCATGGCTTTGCCCTCAAAAGGAGCACTATTTGTAAAAGTCATCAAATGTATGAGTATTTTCTTTTCTTTTAAATGGGGAAAATGATAACAATCAGATCATTTTGAGCATCTGTCCGGTATAATGTTGTATTACTGAATTTAAAAGTCATACTATATGTCATTAAATTGGTTCATAATTGTGAGCATGGTTTACAGAGAATCTGGGGCAGAATTTTTGAAAACTGACTATGAGGCCTGGGTCGGTGGCTCACACCTTGTAATCTCTAGCACTTTTAGCAGCCCAGGCAAGTGAAATCACCTGAGGTCAGGAGTTTGGGACCAGGCTGGTCAACATGGTGAAAACCACACATCCTCTACTTAAAATATGAAGGGGGAAAAAAAAGTTAGGTTTGGGCGTGGAGCAGATGCCTGTAATTCCGACTTACTAGGGAGGGCTGAAGGCAGGAGAATTGTTTAAACCCGGGAGTGGAGGTTTGCCGTGAGCAAGGAACAACACCATTGCACTACAAGCCTGGGTAAAAGAGTGAAACTCTGCCTCAAAAAAAGGGAAAAAAAGAAAAAAAAGAAACGAGATGATTATATCCCAGGTAATCTGATTCTATTATTGGCATTCTTCTCTAAAGACATGTTCTCTCTGTGCATAGGGAAAATGCGTTTATCTCCTTACTACGAATTAACACCATGGACTTATTAATGTGCTAACACGCAGTTGATAAAGCTATTTATGAAAAGGTGACTTTGGGCAGATAGTTTGAACTCTTTAAAACTCATGTTTCTTTTTCGCCGTAAATTTGAGTATAAATACTGACTGGTGTTCTTGTGTGAGAGTGTTTTGGTTTTACTGAAATTAGGATGATGGGCTTGGCAACCTGGCATGCAAGGCCGTACTCAAGGCAGGTAACACAAGTGTTGATTTTGTTGTACAAAAGTAATAGTCTTTAAGTGTTCTGAAGGTAGAAGCATGGCTTTCATGGAGGACGACGATGTCATTCTTACGGTGGGGATGACAATTGAAAGAACAAAGAATTTGGAAATTACAGATGTGCGACCATTAGAGCATGGTTGTATATTGTTTTCGACAAAGCAAAGTGAAGGCGTTATGATGTCCTTCGTATATGTATACTTCACTGAAGAAGTTTGTAAATTATGTTGTTTCAGTTCCTTTGGCCTATTTTTGCACCTATTTTCAGGATTAAAGATCAGGAATATCCAGAGGAGGAACTGAAAGTAAACACTTTCAGTTGCCTTTCGAGGGATACCACAAGCACACCAATGATTTTTGCTTACAATAACTTACTTAGCAAATTCTATAACTAAATACTGTACCAATAGTAGACATAAAATGTTTAAAAATCATTCATGTTTGTGTGGGAATGAAACTTAAATTTTCCCTATCAATCATTTGAGAACAATTTTCATGAATGAGTATTCTTGGGAATAGGTAGGAACTGCTCATTTCTCCACACAAATTGGCAACGTAAATAGGGGATTGGTATTTCTTTTTAGAGAAACTGACAATTAAATTACTATGCCAAATCTTTTTAAAAATATGAAGTTTACCACCATCAGTTAAAATCGTTGATAAATTAAAAATTTATGAATCATGTACAATCCACTGAAACCCCAACCAAATAAAGGGAATCTTTATATTTAAAACTTTCTTTACATTAAAAAAGATTAAATTTTTGAAGACTATATTAAAAAACAAATTAGGATGGGTGTAACACTGGTTGTTACTTCACACCACATTGGCAATCAAAAATCTGGTCTATCTCACTCTACGTACAATGATTTTTAAATAAAATTTATGTGATATGCATAATAATGTACTTGAATTGAAATTATTTAAGTAGTTTGTTTTCTCAAGAGAAATGTTATTAATGGAATTCAAATAGGAATTGCAGTGATATTTATATACCAACGTCCATTTTTTCACTTCCTAATCTTTAAGATGATAAATTGTAAAAACTGAAGGACTGAACAGTCTTCAAAATGTTAAACAGATGTGTAAAACGGACTCAAACAAAATTTTCTGTGCCACTTAATATTTATATTTGAATCGGGCTTTTTTCTTCCTACAACCACCACAGAATTGGCAAAACAGTCTTTGTGGGGGTTATATTATATGCACCCATGGTAAACTTTATTTCAGTACCTTTATGATTAATGATGCCCTTAATCATTTTCTGCGAATGGATAAACATAAACTATTACTGGGAATAGGTGTCATATCAAGCAAATAACTTCATTCTAAAGAATCTAAGATTCAATTTTTAAAGGTAGAATTTTTTAAAGGTAGAAATTTTTTATAAGGTAGAAAAATTTTTAAGTCAATATTTATCAAACACACTCTAGGGCAAGGCACTTATTCCATGTGCTGGTGAAAATAGTAAGGCCCCATCCTTAAGGAATCTAGAATCTACCAAAGGGATAAAATAAGCCCACAAATAACGATTAAAAAGGTGAAATGGTATTAATACTATGACAGAAGTACAGTCAAAATACTCTGGCAAACATGGCAAATATACTTGGCTAGCTGTCCGACAGCTTTCCTCACCACTCCTTTCCTGTTGGCAGAGCTGGAATCTATCCCAGCATTCAGCCACAGTTTCCAAATCAAAATTCAGATATGTAGTGTGATAATACAGTGGAATGTTTCAAACCAGAGACATGCATTAACTGGTAATTATACTCTATACTTGCACTGTCAAATATGGTAGCCCTGTCCTATGTGGCTATTTAAATGTAAATAAATTAAAATTAAATAAAACTTAAAATTCAACTCCTCAGTCATAGTAGACACATTTTAAGTGCTAAGTAGTCACATGAGGCTAATGGCTACCATACTGGACAACACAGATACAGAATATTTCCATCACCACTCAGTTTTATCAGACAGCATTGTTCTATGTACTATTTCTTGAAGTTGAAAAATAATCCTTATTAATTCAAATATTTTAAACAAAAGATGAAACAAAACAGATTTGCCGGTTGAAACTGAAAATCTCAACTACCCACAGCAAGTTGTTCCCCAAGCATGCCAGTAATCCTGATCTTGTATGAGAATTTTCTAAGAACTGTAGATGTGCCATTCTTTTCCTCAGGCCAAACTTCACATACTAAAATGGTTTCCCCTCTAGTTTTCATTTAGAACAGATAAATCCAGAGTTCAGGTGTATCCAGACTTCAGAAGATATTTACATTCTTTTCTATTTTGTGGTTCAAACAAATAGTGCAACATAACATAGAGGCAGGCGCACATTCATGTTACACACACTCACACACCCATAACCACGCACGCCTTCTGGGTTTACCTGTAGTAGAAAGACACATGTGGAGACATGTGCCATTTGAGTAACTTGAAATTTTATATAAAACTTCTTTCCATTACAATCATTTAGAGAATGATTATGTGGTTATGGTATTCATTATCACCACCAAGACATATTACAGTTCTTCCAAAACAAAAATTATATCAAGAAAAAAATGATCAAGCTGTACATTTCATTTGCAAGCAATGTCAAGTTTACCATCTCCTTTCTCAATTCCACACAAAATAAAAATACAGACTTTTCTCTAAATCTGAAGTTCTTCCTTTGGTAGTAAACAATAGCTGAAAATACCAAAATTGAGTTTAAGGCCAAGACTTTTAAAAAGAAAATAAATTAGTAGACAGCTGTATTAATTGGGAAAAAATAACCCAAGAGATCCTGCTATGAACAGCTTAACATGAGACTAACAAGAGAAAAATGACTTCAACCAATTTCCTACATTTCCAGAACATAGTAGCATTTAGTAGTACTCCACATTGCTTTAATAAAATAGTCATCAGCTTATGTCTGTTGTGAAATTCTTGTTAGTTGGAGTTTTACTTATTTTGTGATTTGGCTTTCAATTCCTTTTGCCCCTATTTGATCTGGAGCCTTATCAGCAAGGGCCATAGGCTGACATTTAGATATTAAAAAATACATCCCTGTTGGGAAAAGTCCATGCTGGCCTCTTTTGAAACACTTGACTCTTCCAGATGATTAAATAATTATGGAGGAATAAGATTGGGCTGGGAGTCGTGAGGAGTTGAAGAGAGAAGAAAGGAGTAATCATTTGGGTTCAAAACATTTACCTCAATAAATCACACTTGAATCCTCTATCACAAAATCTAAATCAATAAAGCCCATTTGCAAACATCATTGTCCTATGGTCAACAAAAAACACCATAGCACCCAGAATTCACTTTACTGTTAATTTAAAAAATGAACAATACTAAAATCTCAATTCCTTCAAACAGCCTAATTTTGTTTGCCTCTCCAAATAATTTTCCATGCTTCATATTTGGCCATGGAATGTGCAGGCTCTGGGGGTGTCAGTTAAGTGTCCACAGAAGCACAAAGATGGCTTTCCAGTGTGGTGGTATGGGGTGCGGCCTCCATAATCAAACCATTTGGTTCACAATCATGACCACTGCCTATCTGCTGTGGAAACCTGGACAATTTTTTTGGCCTCTCTATGGCTCAGTACACTCGTCTATAAGATGTACTAATATCATGCTCTGAGTCTTTTCATGTTAATGAGCCCTAAGCTCAATAAATGTTGGCTACAATTCTTATGATGAGGAAGAGAACTTTGTCCTGCCTCTGTAGACTCCCAAAGAGAACACTACCCAGTTGGAAGCAGGAGTGATACAAAATTTGGATATGACATGGAAGTTTTTGATGCCACAGGCACTGAAGTACATCATGTTTGTCTTTTTTTTTTTTTTTTTTTTTTTTTGAGACAGAGTCTAGCTCTGTCACCCAGGCTGGAGAGCAGTGGTATGATCTTGGCTCACTGCAACTTCCACCTCCTGGGTTCAAGCAACCCTCTAGCCTCAGCCTCCAAGTAACTGGGATTACAAGAGTGAGCGACCACACCCAGCTAATTTTTGTATTTTTAGTAGAAACAGGTTTTCACATGTTGGCCAGGTTGGTCTTGAACTCCTGACCTCAAGTGATCTGCCCACCTCAGCCTCCCAAAGTGCTAGGATTACAGGTGTGAGCCACCGTGCCCGGCCCATGTCTGTCATTTATCAGTGCATCACTCTGATAATGTAGCCACCTAATCTGATTGCGACCCGACCCTTCAATGATCTTTGCCTTCTCCTACCTGATATCCCCAGACACTGTTCTTTGCTGCCTCCAAGACAAGCCTTCATCCTCAATTCACCACTCTGAGGGTAACAGGAGAGCAACACCAGGCAAGTGTCATAGGGGCACTCTGCTAGATGGAGGCTAGAACTTGAGACCACCTCTCTCTGCACGTCTTCCTTTTACCTTCTTTCTAGGGCTGAGCCTTTGTGTACAGTGACTCCCAACTCAGACCCTTCCCTTGTCACTCTGGCATTGGCACAGTTCAGCTAATTCCATTTTATAAGGATTTTTCTTTCTTTTTTTTTTTGAGACAGAGTCTCGCTCTGTCACCAGGCTGGAGTGCAGTGGCGCAATCTCGGCTCACTGCAATCACCGCCTCCCGGGTTCAAGCGATTCCCCTGCCTCAGCCTCCTGAGTAGCTGGGACTACAGCCGGGCCACCAGCATGCCTGGCTAATTTTTTGTATTTTAGTAGAGACAGGGTTTCACCATGTTGGCCAGGATTGTCTCGATCTCCTGACCTCATGATCTGCCCGCCTCGGCCACCCAAAGTGCTGGGATCACAGGTGTGAGTCACTGCACCCGGCCTGTACCAAACCGCTTTCCTCTAGATGAGTGGTTCTTAACCAGGTACAGTTGTGTCTCCTAGGGGACCTTTGGCAATGTCTGGAGTCACAACAGGGATCTAAACAAATCAAAACAGCTCGGGGAGTGGTAGAGGTGTTAAGGAGAATTTGCAAAACAAAGAAAGTGCTGTCCGGTGATTAAGTCAGCTAATGTCTCTAAATCAAAACTATCCTGTTAAAAATCCATATTTCACCACTATACAATATATCCATGTAAGAAAGCATGTCTACCCTCTAAATCTATAAAATAAAAAGTAAATTAAAACATATTTTTAAAAACCATCCGACAGAAGTTAGAATAGTTATTTGCTTCTTCAGAACTTACTTAGAAGTGAGTTTGTTACTTGTTTCTTGGGAGGTTACAAAGAAGCTTGTCTCCTGTGAGTTAATTTTTCCTGCTTATTTGACCTTCCAAAGATGTGCTAAGGAGTTAATTGTAAATCAGACTGAAGAACCTCCGAAAGTGATTGTGTCTATCTGAGTGATAAAGAGGAGAAAAATAATCAATTTACCCACGAGTGTAACTACTGAATTCAAGGTTATTCAATTAGTCTGGGACAAATTCTGTTCTGAGATTTGCTTGGATCTGGCAGAATAATGAGAAATTAGTGGTTCCATCTATAAAGTGGGCAGTAATTTAAGATGCCTTAATTCTCATGATTTTCAGAACCACCACTCTCCAAAAGAATGATTCGATTAAGAAGTGTTTGCTACGAAATTTTTATGGAATAAAACCCCTACAGCCATGGAGATCATAAAGCAGTGTATTGTAAGGAGAGGAGATAATTAACCGACCTTGGGCAGCTGAGAATATCTGACAGACCCAGGCCATCGAACACCCTATCTGTCCAAATAACCAACTCAAGGCACTTCTGAAGTGAGGATCTCCCTGCCTCCTTGCTGCTGTATCCCAAATATCCGGGAGCAGCCATCAGTGACCGTCACCTCAATGCCACCTCTTACAGAAATCTTCTCTCACTGCTCTACGTTGGCTGGCACTCCTGGAAGTGAGGTTCCCCTGTCTCCTTGCTCCCATATCCACACATCTGGGAGCAGCCATCAATGACCATCACCTCAATGCCACCTCTTCTAGAAACCTCTCTCGCTGGTCCACAGGGCTGGAGTGCACAGGCTCAGAGGTTTCCCAGGATATGTTGACCATGCCTCTCTTTCAAACAACTGCTTCTTTCTACTTTTTGTCTCCCTACTAGCTGGCGAGCTCCTTGAGGCAGATTTAGAAAATTACCTGGAAATCGGTCAGTATGTTTAATATCTGCTCAATGAGCCATCATTAGCATTAAACACTCAGGATGCTGTAATATAAAAGTAATGATAATAATAATACTGAACATTTACTGGGCTCATTATATTTCAGGCACTATTCTAAGCACATGACATGTATTACCTCATTTAATTCTCACAACGTTATAGAATTGTCTCTATCACCAATTTACAAATAAGGGGTTGTTTGAACTTTAAATTTTAACAAGAAATTAGGCTTTTTTAAACACACACACACACACATACATACACACACACACACACACACACACACACTGCCGCATCTTTTATGAGTACCATTTGAAAGACAAACTAATTCGTCTTCTGCCTCTAGGATTCTAATTAAATAACCCATATCTATTTTTAATGGCAAATGTAAATTCAACTCCGTTAGAGTGATGAAGCTTGTCTCCTTCTGTGACTTAATTTTCCTGCCCATTTGTCCTCCCAAAATATACTAGAGAGCAAACTGTAACTCAAAGTGAAGAATCCTTAACTCAATAAATGCTCTGTAGTTGCATGAGGGGGTTGCCTCCTGTGCTAAACTGCCAAAGATAGAGAGGAGACAGCTACAAACATGGGCAAGTATCCCCTATGCTAGGACAACATTGCCATAGCAACCAGGGTAAGACCATCTATCCCAGCTTTGAGTGTGAACCTGCTCATGGATAGTCCTCATGCCTTCTCTAGTTCCAAAGGATGGATTGAAAACAAATAAATGCAAGTCCAGTGCTTGTAGAAACCACAAGGCTTTGTCTTTCTCTCACTGATTAGTTCAATAAAATAATCATGTGTTTTAGGAGACCCAGGCCTTGGCCCTCCCCTATCTTCCTTCTCAGACATCCCACTGAACACACGCTCAATACATACAGAAAGCCCATTTTAAGCAGCATTCTGAAATTCACTGAGAATGACCAGAATAATAAGGCTACTGATATACCCCTACCATGACATTGAAGCATAAGTAATTGACTTGCATACTCTCTCTACCTGGCATCTAATGCCCAGAATAAAATAGATGACAAAGTTCAAATATCCCAGTAGCTTCCTGCACTGCAGCCTCTACAAATGTTAGCTATCAAGGCAGTAGTCCAAACTGGTTCCTTCCATAGGGTCCTGACTAGGGAAGGAAATGTTTGCAAATTTGCACAGCTGCATGCAATAACAAATTCAGGCTCTGCAGGTTTACAAATTCCCATCTTCTCCCTGTGACTAGGAACTTAGGATCAACTTGGTTTCCACAAATGATTTTTCTTAATCTGGAAATAGGTACAATGGAGTAACTTCAAAATCTG
Source organism: Rhinopithecus bieti (assembly GCF_001698545.2). NCBI lineage: Eukaryota > Metazoa > Chordata > Mammalia > Primates > Cercopithecidae > Rhinopithecus > Rhinopithecus bieti. The sequence goes on from NW_016830652.1 coordinate 80,904, forward strand.
TTTCTTTTAAGACAGTTGTCAATTTTTAAAGTGCTTATTAAACATTGCTAAAATGTGCAGTTTTTATCAGCAGGATTTACAATGACACTTGGAAAGCAATGGGATTGACTGCTTTTAGGGCTTTTTTCGCCCATTCTGGTAGTGAAAAAATGTTCCCAATAAATAGTAATAGATATCCAAAAATCTGCAATCACCACCACATTAGTTTATCTGATAATTGCCATTACTGTAAATAATCAGAATCACAATAAAAAGTCTATGCCTACAAAACGAAATCACTCAACAAACTGTAAATAATCATAATCTAAGAGCAGCAAATTTTCTTCAAAAGCAACTTGGATTTAACAAACTAAATAATTCATATATATCTAAATTAGCTTATACCTATGGTGGCATGTGCACATGATAGAGAGAGGAAGAAATCTGCAAGTGAATTGATGTGGTCTGATCACATTGTTTAAGGTAATAGATCACCATTCTGCAGAAAAGCCAACGATCTCACTTTCTTGATGTTAAAACACAATTCACCAAATAAACCAATGTGAGTTTAGGAAGGATTCAAAGCAGCTTTTACTTGTAGCTATATAAAACCGGCGAGTATTTAATTAGGCTCTGTGAACACTTCGGTAACATTCTAAATCAATATTCTGAAAAGATGAGTTTTAAGGTTCTTTCTATTAAATCATTAAAAAAAAAAGACCCTGGAATCATTAAAAAATTAAAACTTGCACCAGATGCTACCTTTATTGTATGCAAACAACAAAACCAGTTTTCTGAACCAGCCATCTGTCTTTGCTGTATGGAGCGGCCACAGGACAGAGTTGAACCACATTTTGTGGTTCCATATTAATACCCTAAACACTTATCAATGTTATAGAATCCTGATCCTTCATCATACTAAGGAAAAGGGCAACCTATGCCCTTATCCCCAGTCGTCATTCATTATATAGTACCCAATGATTGAGACCCAAAGAGAGGCTCCATAGCAATGATGTTTTGGCTCGGTTCTGTCCTGGATTAGTCTGGTGACCCTGGCAATGCCTGATTCACTCTGAACTTCAGTTTCCTTACCTCTAGCACAAAAACACTGGACTGGAAGATCACTAAGACCTATGCAACAGTAACATTATAAGCCAATGTGCATGTTAAAGTCAAATTCCATTGATTTTCAAATACTGAGAAAATAGCCAAAAGGAATGGTGCAGAAAAAATGGTGGGTCCCTACTACGATTTGCTCTGAACTTTCAATAAAATATAAATGTCTTGGCAAGGGTATGTAATATTCCAATAAGCCTGGTTTGAAGACTCTGAATTTACTCTTAAGGCAACAGGCAGAGACAGTCTGACTCTCATTTGAACCACCTGAGCTTTGATGTTAAAAGAGACTCAAGTGCCAGGACACACTGAGCAAATCCCTTCAATGCTATTGCTTCTCTCCTTTCCTGCCTATGTTCACCTTTTCCAGATGCTGCTCTGGGATTATTACCCCACGGAATCTTTCATGTCTTCCTGGCTTGGGTCCTACCTTGCTTCTAGCAGTAGGCATGAAACACGGAGCCTGAAATACACACACCCTATCTTCTTACCTCTCCAGAGTTCTTACACCTCAGCAATAGCAGCAGCTCCAGGCAGTAGCGAGCCCCCATGCTCCCAACACAGAGCCCCTGTGCAGTGTGGGAACAGAGAAGAAGACAGGAGGCAGGGAGGGACACTGCTCAAAGCGCTAGAGGAGCTGGCTGGGCAGCCTTCCTGTCTGGAATGCACAACTAGGGGCTCTCGGAGGGAGAGAGCCTTGGGTCACTGTGATCCTCTGAGTCAGACACCCTGGGGAGCTCTTAGTTCTGAAAGTCCTCCCTAGGCACAGAAGGCTGAGAGCCCCCAAGCACCCACTAGGAAGAAAAGTGTAAAAGTTAAAAAGTTGAGATAAATGAGATAGACATATGCCAGCTTACAGTAGATTGTAGAAATGCAGTATGAATGCTGGAGGAACAAATCATTTGAATAAAATGCTCACTCACATATCTGATCAGAGACTTGTATCCAGAATCTGAAGAACTCTTACAATTCAATAATAAAAAGACAACCTAATTGAAAATAAGAAAAAAAAACTGAATAAATATTTCTCGGAAGAAGATATACAAATGGCTGATAAGCATATGAAAAGATGTTTGATATCATTAGCCATCAGGGAAATGCAAATCAAAATCACAGTGAGGCTCATGCCGGTAATCCCAGCATTTTGAGAGGCCAAGACAGGCGGATCACTTGAGCTCAGGAGTTCGAGATCAACCTGTGCAACTGGCAAAACCTTGTCTGTACAAAAAATACAAAAAAAGAAAAAAATAGCCTGGTGTGGTGGTGCATGCCCGTAATTCCTGCTACTTGGGAGGCCGAAGTGGGAAGATCATCTGAGCTCAGGGAAGTCGAGGCTGAAATGAGCTGTGATTGTGCCGCTGCATTCCAACCTAAGTGACAGAGTGAGACCCTATCTCAAAACAAACAAAACAACAACAACAACAACAACAAAATCACAATGAGCTATCACATCATGCCCACTAGGATAGCTTTAAAAAAAAGTGTTGGTAAAGATGTGGAACCCTTATATACTGCTGGTGAGAATGTTTCTCCAAATGTTAAACATACATTTGCCATTATACTCAGCAATTCAACTTTTAGTTATATACCCAAGAAATACGGACATGAAAAATATGTAAGTCTACAGAAAAACTTGCATGTGAATGTTCATAACAGTATTATTCATAATAGTCAAACAGTCAAAACAACCCAAATAATCCATCAACAGATGAAGGAATAAACAAAACGTGTCATATCCCTACAATAGAATATTATTCAGCCACAAAAAAGAATGAAGTACTGATAAATATGACAACATGGATGAACCTGGGGGACATTATACTGAGTGAAAAATGCCAGACACAAAAGACCAAATGAAATACTGGCTCTTATTTCCTTGCAACAATCATTCCCCAATTACACCAGGCTCTTCGGAGGTCACCATTACTCCTGCAAATTTACCTGTGTGGTTTGGCAGAAGCTACAGTGAGAAGAGGCTTCCATCTCAGGGTGGAGCTACAACCACTGGTCCCCAGCACATTCAGACCCTTCTTCTCAGCTTTGCTTCTAGGCCACTGACAAAAATTCTGTTCTGGCTTCATGGTTCAGCCCCACTCCTCCTTGACTCCTTCATTTCTGAGTAGTGGCTCCCTTCTCTCCATGTCTATGGTTCCTATCTGTGAGAGGTTTTTTGGAACTTACAGTTGCTCTTGTGTATCAGGTAGTTGGCGTCTCCAAAGAGATTAAATGCAACTGAAGCACAATGGACTCTCACACTTCAGTGGGTTTTTCATAACTGAAATTCAGTAATAAATTGTGACCCTCTGCCTTTTTTTGCAGGGAAAGGATATACTTTTTTGAGCACTTAAACAAAAAAATTAGGGTATTGCCTCTAGGGGCCATTGTGCATTTTCACTATTATAAGTAAAAATGAAATTAGAAGGTGATGTCAATGAAGGAAGCAGTCCAATGAAGATACTGCCACTGTGGTCATTGGGTTAAAGAAAAGGTTGACATTCTTATGTAATTTTATCATCCACTTAGAGAAATACATTAGAGTTACTGACATTTTAATTATTAATTTTATTTCTTCTTCTTTTTTGCTTGTTTCCATATCCTTCATCTTTCCAAACTATTCCTGGGTATAATGGACAAATGCCCTTGAACATTATTTTCTTAATAATAACTAGTTCTATCCTGTGTCATGCTCAAGGTTTAGTTCGATCAGTGCATTCTGCTAACAGGACACAAGTCTCTAAAGAAAGATTTGCTATAACACACAGTTTCTGGAGTCACATTTTTGGCCAATATGTAACTTTTGCTTATTCTGGGTTTGTCTTAAAATCTCAACCTTTAAACTCTTGAAAGTATCCATTTTAAAGGTTGATGCCATTGTCTTCTGAAAAATGTTGATGGAAGTGTGGAGGAGAAGGCTTCCTGTCTAAGGATAACAAAGCTGCAAATGAATGTTCCCCAAAGGGCCAGCTGTGTTCATTTTGTACTGAAATGTCCATACAGGCTGATTCTGAAACACACTCGAGTGTTGTGGGTAATAGATGTCAAAAAATAAAACTCAGGCACATGCTATGTTACTTTTTAAGGGAAAAAAGTGGGGGGAAATCAAAGGGTTTAACAATTTTATTCATTGGCTTACATTCAGCAACTCTGAAAATTTGGCCACTACTCAGGTTTGCAAATTTCTACAGAAAATGAACTGTGTTTGGCAAGCTCAACGAAATATGAGGCTGATAAAAAAATGTTTCATGCTTTCTCAAGACCTTATGCCACTAACTGTGTGGGATTGGAAAAACTGTTTAAATGTCAATTTAAATACTGTAAATAAATGATTTTCTATATCCATATGAATTAATATAATTCTGTTGATTTCAGGCCATAACTTGAACTAAAGTTTCTTTGAATTTTGATGAGGAAATGTTTCACACACAACACAACACAAACTTCAGATTAAGTAGTTTAGTTCGGTAGAGTTATGTTTCAGAGTCAGAAATGTTAATGCAATACTTTATTTTGCACTATGGAGAACTGACTGAAAATTCGATTAACACTAAGGTTTTTACAAAGCAGGTCTTGAACTAAAAAGAATTAGACCCAAAAAGATAAAAATATTATTGTAACAGCCCAAGCCATTATACAAAAAGACATGGTGGTAAATCCCATTGCAACATTCAGAACTCTCAAATATTATCTCCAAATCAATCATCTTTGTGTTTTATGGAGCCAATTATCCAGCTGCCTTCTTGACCCTTCTACCTGGTGTCTCAGGGTCATCTCAAACTTCCCTTATCCACTAATGAACTCTTGACTTTCTCTTCTGGCAAATGTTTTGGTATCCTACCCTCCCACATCTTTAGAGGTGTTTACAAAGCATTTATCACAAAGCCTGCCTGGTATGCAGCACTCACTTAACCAGCGTTATTGTGGATGATGATGATGATGATGATGATGATGATGATGATTATTAATGATTATTTTTATCCACCCAGTTAGCTGAGCTAGGAACTAAGTCATTTTCTTTATTCTTCTCTTCACCGCATGTTCTACTTTTAATCTATTACCAACTTCTGTCAACTCTGCATCCAAAATAAATCAGGAATCTGACCCCTCCTCTCCATCTTCACTTTCATCACTCCAATTCCAGCCCCCATCATATTTCTCCCAAACAAATTTAGCAGCCTTCTAGACAACCTAGCAATCTGCTCTTGTCCTTACTCAATTTGTCCATGGGGGAAATAACAGTAATCTTCTTTTTTTTTTTTTTTTTTTTTTTTTTT
>NW_016830652.1:87940-91446 GCF_001698545.2 Rhinopithecus bieti
AAACTCTTATGCAAAATAAAATTTGAAAACTATTTTTCTCATAGCTAGGTGTATATTATTTTAGAAAAATTTACAATAGATATCCAGTGTTCACTCTTTCAACTTGTGGTTGAATTCTGAGAAATTCAAGATAATGTCCCACAAAAAGGGAAAACATTTTGCTAAGGATAATGGCTTCCACCTCCATCCATGTCCCCGCAAAAGATATGATCTCATTCTTTTTTATGGCTGCATGGTATTCCGTGATATATATCCTTAGCAAACTAACACAGGAACAGAAAAAACTAAATACTGAATGTTCTCACTTATAAGTGGGAGCTAAATGATGAGAAAACATGGACACATGGAGGAGAACAACACACACTGGGGACCTCTCAGAAGGTAGAGGGTGGGAGGAGGGACAGGATCAGGAAAAATAACTAATGGGTACTAGGATTAACACCCAGGTGAAGAAATAATCTGTAGAACAAAACCGCATGATACAGGTTTACCTATGTAACAAACCTGCACTTGTACCCCTGAACTTAAAAGTTAAAAAACAGAAAACATAAAAATATTGATAAGATCACCAAGTGTCCATAAATGCAAATTATCAATAATCGTTCTGGTGAAATAAATCATCTCTGAAAAATATATTTTGTTAGCCTGCATGTACAGATTGAGAGAAAGGGACAGGCATTTCTCACCCTGGAGGGGCAGGATGAACCATTTGCCCAGATGGAAAAAAAAAGCAAGGTAAGTTCCTTAGCCCATAGCTTGGCTATGTTTTAGATTAGCTGACCCCAACCTTTTTTGGCACCAGGGACCGGTTTTGTGGAAGACAATTTTTCCACAGACAGTGCAGCAGGGATGGTTTTGGCATGAAACTGTTTCACTTCAGATAATCAGGCATTAGTTATATTCTCATAAAGAGCTTGCAACCTAGATCCCTCACCTGCGCAGTTCACAATAGGGTTCGTGCACTTATGAGACTCTAATTAACGCCACCACTGATCTGGCGGGCGGCGGAGCATAGGCAGTAATGCTCACTCACTCGCTGCTCACCTCCTGCTATGCGGTCCCATTTTTAATAGGCCATGGCCTGGGGGTCAGGAATCCCTGTTTTAGATGACAAGTGGATAATGTTAAGAAAATTAATAACTGACGGCAGGAAGAGGCTTCCTGGCTTGCTCAAAAGACAAAGAAGGCTGTTTTTCTCTTTTAGGGAAAGAAACCCAAGTTCCAGAATTTGAAAGAGCTTAAGTTAAAAACAAAAACAAAACAACCAGCCATGTTTTTGACGTCAATTAACAAATGTGACACTAAGCTTTGTGGATGCCACACTCTTGAATGTCTATCACCTCTCTAAATGTAACATAATGTTGGAATTCACCATGGCTCTGTTCTTGGATCTCCTTTATTTTTCATCTGCAATTCCTCTTTGGTGATTTTAACAACCTTGTATCTTTAAATGACATCTATGCACTGATAGTTACCTACTTTATATCTCCAACTAGGACATTTTTTTCTTGAATTCCCTGAGTTCTTCAACTTCTTCTCAATATTCTTCTCTATAGTATTCCCCATTTAAGTCAATAGCAACTCAATTTTTCCAGTAGATCAGGCCAAAACTTCTACTCTGTATCACCAATGGGTACATTTCATAATCCATAGTCAATCTGTTAGTAATTCTTGTTGGCTGTGCCTTCAAAATATGTCAGAATCTGACTTCTTATAATTTCAATGGTTCCATCTTGGTCCAAGCTAACATCATCTCTCACTTGGATTGCTGAATGACTCAGTAAAGACACAGGTTCTGCAAAGCCCTTCTTTAAAGTAGTCATCTCTCCTGGTTGAAGGTAATTTCTCTTGGGAAAATCCAGATTGTCAATAAGCCACTTCCAGTCATACCCTTTTCTAGAAAGATATTAATGCAGATAACCCAGAAAAAAATACAGGTGAAGAAACACTTCCCCAAATCCCACAGAAAGGATTTAAATTGCTATGGAGAGTATGTTTATTCTTTAGCAGTTCACAGGATTTTTAAAAAATTAACAAATTGTACATATTTATTGTGTACAAGATGATGTCCTGACATACATATACAATTGTGAAATGGCGTCATTGAACTAATTAACATATGCATTACCTACGTAGCTATCACTTTTTGTGGTGAGAATACTTAAAATCTACTCTGTTAGTGATTTTCAAAATAAAATACATTGCTATTAATTATAGTAACCATGTTGTACAATAGATCTCTTGAACTTATTTCTTTTGTCTAAGTAAAATTTTGTATCCTTTGACCAACATCTCTCCAACCCCAGCCCCACCCCACGTTCTGGAAAGCACCATTTTAGTCTCTGCATCTATGAGTTCAACTTTTTTAGATTCCACATGTAAGTGAGAAAGTACAGTATTTGTCTTTGCTTTCTGTGCCTGGCTTATTTCATTTAACACAATGTCCTCCAGATTCATCCATGTTGTTGCAAATAACAGGAATTCCTTCTTTTTTTAGGGCTGAATAGTAATGATGCCTGAATTCCCCTCTCTTGCTAATAACAAAATAGTACTATTATATCATGGGCATTTATTGTTCTGGTAGACAGTGTATAGCATGGACATTCCACGTGCATTTGGGGGCTCAGTGAGCCGATCTTGGTAACACTGTTCCCCGCCCATGATTGATCTCAGAACTCAGGCCTAAAGCCTTCTATACCAAAGGCAGCAGCATGTGAGGGAAATGTGGCTGGAAGCCTTTGGAAATGTTTCCTAGAATGTAAGTGAGAGTTATAGGCAAAGGAAACCTTTCTTCTTCTATGCCAGAGTTACTCAGCACTATTGACATTTTGGGTTGGATCATTCTCTCTTGTGGAGCTGTCCTGCAAACTGAGGATGTTTAGAAGGATCCCTGGCTTTTACTCACTTGATGCCGGTAGCACCTCTCCACTTGTGGCAACCAAAAATGTTTCCAGACTTTGCCAGATGTCCCCTGGGGTGGTCACCCATAGTTGAGAAACACTAGCTTAGACATTGTCATATTTTTCCCCAAACTGCCATAGGTTCTCTTGCTATCAGCCTAGAGGTGACACTTAGAGGAACATAAAATGAAGAGCACTACAGGAAAAAAAGATCATGTCAATGGATGAAACCCAACATACTTATTGATTTTGGTGACATAAGCCTCTAAAATTCCTATTTAAGCTGGTTTAAATGGATTTTGCTTTTATTATAAGCCAAGGGCATCAAAGTGATCCAAGGTCCAGCATCACAGGCCACTGTACATTGTTTTCTTCCAGGGCATCATACTGCTTGGAGAAATGACCCCAGCCCCACCTTAGATCAGGATTCCATAGTGCAGCTTTACATGAAGGATGGCAAGTAGAATGGCTCATTTTCCTATTTTATAATTATTGCTTATACACTCTTGTTATGGAATTACAGAATTTTAGAGCAGGAAGTAATTTTAGGGAAGAAGAATTAAGCTAAAACCAATGTCTATGTTTATCTTCAAAGGAAGGCCTTCA
>NW_016830653.1:0-863 GCF_001698545.2 Rhinopithecus bieti
AAAAAAAAAAAAAAAAGACAGGCAATATTGAATGCTGGTGAGGATGTGGAGAGAGGGGAACCCTCAAACACTGTTGGTGGTCATGTAAACCCCTCACCTCAAATGATCTGCCAGACTCCTCAGCCTCCCACAGCGCTGCTGAGATTACAGACATGAGCCACCATGCCTGGCCGCAAGTGGTATTGTTTTATTTTATATGCGATGGTTCATTTCAAGTATATTAAATACAGTTCCTTCTGCCTGTTTGTGTTGTATCACAAAACCCATAATGAAACTCTAAGACCAGAGCATTTGTGAGCCACTCCTGGATTTTGAATGGGGCATGGATAGACTCAACCTCTTTTAATTACTCCAATGAATCCCATGAGACTTTTAAAAAACTTTCACTTTAGATTCAAGGGGTACATGTGCAGGTTTGTTACGTGGGTATATTGTGCCATGCTAAGGTTTGGGGTATGAATGATCCCCAGCACCCAGATAGGACCCAATATGTAGGTTTTCAGCATTTGTCCCTCTCCCTCTCACCCCTCTGTGGTTGTCCCCAGTGTCTGTTGTTCCATCTTGATGTCCATGTGAACCCAGTGCTTAGCTTCCACTTGTAAGTGAGAACATGTGGTATTTGGTTTTCTGTTTCTGCTTAATGTGCTTTAGATATGACCTCCAGCTGTATCCATGATACTGCAATGGACATAATTTCATTCATTTTTATGGCTGAGTGGTATCCCACAGTGTATATGTACCACATTTTCTTTATCCAATCCACTGTTAATGAGCATCTAGGTTGATTCCGTGTCTTTGCTCTTGTGAATAGTGCTGTGATGAACATACAGGTGCAAGTGACTTTTTTTTTTTTAGAATGATGT
>NW_016830654.1:0-1350 GCF_001698545.2 Rhinopithecus bieti
AGCTATCTCACTTCTGGGTATACATACAAAGGAATTGAAATAAAGATCTTTAAATTTTTTTCTCACTTCTGGATATATATACAAAGGAATTGAAATAAAGATCTTTAATATTTTATTTTTTATGTTTCATTTTTTGTGTGAACCCAGGCTGAGTGGAGAAATAAAGATTTTTAAAAGGTCTCTGCATTCTCATGTTCATTGCAGCAGTATTCATAATAGCTAATATAAAGAAATAACCCACATGTCCATTGACAGATGAATGGATAAAGAAAATGTGGTATATACACTCAATGAAATATTATTCAGCTTTAAAAGGGAAGAAAATCCTATCTCAAAATAACTAGAGGGGGATTTTCTATGCTCCCACCACCAAGAAATGATAAATGTTTGAGGTGATAGATATGCTAATTACCCCGATTCAATTATGTGTTACACAATGTATATGTGTATTGAAACATCACATTGTACCCCATAAATATATGCAATTATTATTATGTGTCAGGTAAAATAGCATTTTTTTAAAAGTGTTAAGTATGTGTATTGTAAGCCTAGAATAACCACTGAAAAAACTATACAAAGATATATGTTTAAAAACACTATAGATAAATAAATATTTACTTGTAAAAAGTGTTCAGATATATTGCAGGAATGTATGGAGAAGAAAACAGAGGGGAAGAAAAGGAAACAAACAAGATGACATGAAAAATGGCAGCCTAGAGGAAACCAGGGTTCTACCACACCCCAAAAGTAACAAATGAGTTGGCAAAAACTGTCAGAGTGAACTTTTACAGAACTCCAGAATATAGTAAAAAATTACTATGACTAGGAAAATGATTAATTTTTTAAAACGCCTGCTTCTCTGCAGTAAGAGTGTTGTGGTACTTAAAATTGCTTGCTTACAGCACATCAAAAAACTTCTCTACCAAGATCAAGTTGGCTTCATCCCTGGGATGCAAGGCTGGTTCAACATACACAAATCAATAAATGTAATCCATCACATAAACAGAACCAAAACAAAACCACATGATTATCTCAACAGATGCAGAAAAGGCCTTTGACAAAATTCAACAGCCCTTCATGCTAAAAACTCTTAATAAACTAGGTATTGATGGACCATATCTCAAAATAATAAGAAGTATTTATGACAAACCCACAGCCAATAGTATAGTGAATGAGCAAAAACTGGAAGCATTCCCTTTGAAAACTGGCACAAGACAGGGATGCCCTCTCTCACCACTCCTATTCAACATAGTGTTGGAAGTTCTGGCCAGGGCAATCAGGCAGGAGAAAGAAATAAAGGGTATATTCAACCAGGAAAAGAGGAAGTCAAATTGTCCCTTTTTGCAGATG
>NW_016830655.1:0-816 GCF_001698545.2 Rhinopithecus bieti
AAATCTATAATACAAAAAAATTCTTACCTATACAAAAAGATATACTGCACACAGAAGTGGACTACAGAATTGCTGATAAAGATTGGAAAGCCTCCAAATTTCAATTAACTGATTAAACAAATTATATGTATCCATACTATGAAATAAAAGACATTCTGCTGAGTGGCAAATGCCAGTTGCATAAAATGTGAATATTAGGATTCCACTTATATATATATATACATATTTTTGAGACGGAGTCTCACTCTGTCACCCAGGCTGGAATGCAGTGGCGCGATCTTGGCTCAATGCAACCTCCGCCCCCTGAGTTCATGCCATTCTCCTCCTGCCTCAGCCTCCCGAGTAGCTGGGACTACAGATGCCCGCCACCAGGTCCAGCTAATTTTTTTTGTATTTTCAGTAGAGACGGGGTTTCACCGTGTTAGCCAGGATGGTCTCGATCTCCTGACCTTGTGATTCGCCAGCCTCGGCCTCCCAAAGTGCTGGGATTACAGGCTTGAGTCACCGCGCCCTGCCCATTTTTTTAAATGTAAGCCTGGCACAGTGGTATATGCTTGCAATCCCAGCACTTTGGGAAGCCAAAGTGGGCAGACTGCTTGAGCCCAGGAGCTTGAGACCGGCTAAGGCAACATGGTAAAACCTTGTCTCTACAAAAAATACAAAAATTAGCTGGGCATGGTGGCATGTGCCTGTAGTTCCAGCTACTCAGGAGGCTAAGGCAGGAAGATCACTTGAGCCAGCGAGGTCAAGGCTGCAGTCAGCCATGACTATACCACTGCACTCCAGCCTCAGTGACAGAGAGATTCTGTCTCATAA
>NW_016830656.1:0-851 GCF_001698545.2 Rhinopithecus bieti
ACCGTCAGTAAGGTAGGAAATAGCCCAGCAGGTATCTGCTAATACTTCTGGGTCATCATGATGCAGGAGCCGAACTAAGGTAGGAAGAATCTGCTCAACAGCATCTATCGGGGGTGCAGGATTCTTGTTGCGGCAAAGATTTGAAAGTGTCCAGGTAAGATTACGTAAGTAGCCACACTAGGGGAAATAAAATAGGCAATGAGAGGTTCTGTCTTTTGAGAAGATGGGGGAAATTAGAATGAAGAAGTGAGTAACTTTATTCATGTTAGTAACTTACTGCTAAAGATGACATATCAGGAACCGCAAGGAGAGCCAACAGTGGGTCAACTGCACCATACTTAATAACCAAGTCTCGGAACACTGAGCCGTCACCTGAAAAAAAAGGCAAGATTAATTTTATTACCTTGTCCAACACCATCAACGTTCAGTGACTGAATGCACCAGCAAAAACTCCCAAATGTACTTAGATGCCCCTCTGCTGCCTTTGTAAAGACGACACTTTCATTCCTAATAACGGCTTGAAAGCAAGCTCAAAACTTGACGAAGTCGCTATTACTTATAACAAAGGCCTTTCTTCCAACTCATTATGCTTAGATACATTCAGTCAAAAGAACTTCATGTCCAAGTACCTGCAATGTTTCCTAGAGCCCAGACGGCTTGTTCACTGATGTGAGCATGGGGAGATGCCAACAGAGAGATGAATGCTGGGATGGCACCTCCATCTACCACAGCCTTGGTCTGTTCTGATGTCCCAGAAGCAATGTTTGTGAGTGCCCAAGCAGACTCAAACTGAATGGGACTACAATCAGTTCTGCCCAAGAAGGACACAAATTTTGGAATCAAACCAGCCC
>NW_016830657.1:0-851 GCF_001698545.2 Rhinopithecus bieti
CTCTGGGTGGAGGAGGGGCGCTGGGACTGGGGATTGTGGGTGTAGATGATGGTGCGGTTTCTCTGGGGTTGGGACCTCAGTGCTCTCAGCCTGTGCTACCATGCGTTGTGACCTTGATCAGCGGCTGGCCTGCTCTGAGCCAGTCCCCAGGAAGGAGGGGTGAGGTTCGCCAGCCTGGCTGATGTAAGGACTTCCCTTCCAGTCCTCTGTGAAGTTGCAGCTGCTCTGCAGCCAGGTACTAAAGAGCTGCTGGGACAGGGGAATGATGTGAGTACAAGACCCAGCACCCCATTGTCCCATGACCTTATGACCCCCAGTGCCCTGAAGTTCTGCACTAGGCCCAGGGAGACAGGTGACCCAGCCTGTCAACCTCTCTGGGCACCTCCCATACTTCTTTCCAGCCTGTCTGTTCCTTATTGCAGGATCCAGGCTGGAAGTGAGGGGCTGGTGAATAGGGTACTGGCACCCTCTGAAGGTCTCCTTTCCTCATAGTATTAGAAGATCCTGAAGCTCATGGCCAAGTTTGGTGAGGACCCCGTTAAGTTCATAGGCCCCAGGCAACCCTGGGACCTCAGCCTGGTGCCTGGTACAGAGGGGCCCCCTACCCCTCCCAGCAGCATCCTTAACTTACCTTCCCTAGTGGAGGAGCATGAGGAAAAGAAAGACATTGACAGTCCCACCTTCCTATCTTCTGCCAGCTCCTGTGGAGCAGGAGCAGTGCCTGTGGCTCCAGAAGGCCTGGGGGCTTTGAGCTGAAGTTAATAGGGCAAAAGGGAGTGGCTGTAGCCACAGTGACACCTGCAGTCCCACCCACGGTTCCCTCAGAGTCAGGTGATGTGAAGGCCACAGTG
>NW_016830658.1:0-684 GCF_001698545.2 Rhinopithecus bieti
AACAAGTCCTTATCAGGGTTCTTCTACTCTTTCTTGAAATAATTTATTTGCACAAACTTAGTAAGACAATCCTGGGTCAGGGGCTGCTAATTCTACATGAAGGAGCTCCAAAGTCCAGATATTTCTAGGCTTTAGGGAAAACTATCTCCTTCACTATGAATGGAATGTTCAGAGGGGCCATAATTTGAAACTGAAATAAAACAATCCAAGATTTGGCAAGGGCTTAATTAAAAGACTCAGCCTGCTATGATGCTAGTGTTATATCAAACTAAATTTGGCCTGAGGATGTCTCCATACTCGAGTCCTGACACAACAAACTGCAACCTAACTTAGTGCATAAACTGAAAGCCTAAATTAGGAGTATACTTTTATAACAAACAACTGAGGGTCAGCCAACCACAGCAGTGGTTGAGCTTCAGTCAATTGCAGATGGCCAACTGTTCAAACTAAGTTCCAATAAGGCAAACGCTGAAATATAATTAATCGAGCTGTCTCTGTACCTCACTTTCATTTTTTGTACTTCATTTCCATTTTCTATCCATAATATTGTCTGACTACATTGCAGACCAGAGTTCTTCGAACCTGTTTAGGTTCTGAGGGCTTTCTGGTGTGTGAATTGTTCCTTGTTCAATTAAATTTTATCAAATTTAACTTGCTTAAGGTTTTCTTCTGTTAATACTAGGA
>NW_016830659.1:0-848 GCF_001698545.2 Rhinopithecus bieti
TTTCTTTCTTTTCTCTTTCTTTCTTTCTTTCAACAGAGTTTTCACTCATTGTCCTGGCAGGAGTGCCATAGCGCCATCTTAGCTCACTGCAACCTCCATCTCCCAGGTTCGAGCGATTCTCCAGTCTCAGCCACCTGAGTAGCTAGGATTACAGGCACCAGTCACCATACCTGGCTAATTTTGTATGTTTTAGTAGAGACATGGTTTGGCCATGTTGTCCAGGCTGGTCTTGAACTCCTGACCTCAGGTGATCTGCCCACTTCGGCCTCCCAAAGTGTTGGGATTACAGGCATGAGCCACCACGCTCGGCTGCCTCTCAAGTTTCAATGTGCCTGTGAATTATTTCCGATTCCAGGCCTCTCTTTTAGTAACGCGATTCTTCCCAGCTGCCTCTCAAGTTTCAATGTGCATATGAATTATTTCTCATTCCAGGCCTCTCTTTTAGTAACGTGATTCTTCAGGTTTGGAAGGGGTCCATGAATTGGGTTCTTTAAAAGTCTCCTCTTAATGCTGATGTTTCTTCCACTACATCCAGTAGCACTCAGCTAGAGAAAGTAGGCACAGCACAGAGCTCCTGACACCAAACACTCTTACCACAACACAAATACTTTTGGCCCAAAGTGGAAACCACCAGTCACCATTTCCAAACATGTCATTGTCTGCTGACTCTTTACAGTTTAGAAAGCCTAGAGAAGGCATCAATGTTTGAGTTAGTCTGCATTTGGAAAACACCTACATATGAGTTAATACAATGTTTATTGAGTACATACCATGTGTTCAGAAGTCTGTCACAGAGCACTGTTCGGGAAACATTGCATGATGTGAGTTAATCCTCAGCACCCTGGGAG
>NW_016830660.1:0-1618 GCF_001698545.2 Rhinopithecus bieti
CACGAATACACCCATGCACAGGCAGGCACACACACCCATGCCCATGGACACACACCCATGCACAGGCACACACATAGGCGCACACACCCATGCACACATGTGCACAGACTTGGGACAGGGCGCAGCAACCCATAGGAGGACTGCTCTGGACCCTGGTCCAGTGGTCACTTGAGTGGGTGCTAGACCCCATGGGCCTGGCAGCAAGGGTAGGGGCCAACTGACCTGTGTTTGGGGGAGGGTTCCTGCAGACACTGAGGCACTGGAGGTGCTGTGGGACACGGTCTACTACCACCCAGGGAGCCAGACACTGAGCTGGGAGCCCACCTGCCCTGTGAGTGGCCATGTGAGCCTGTGCTGGCGCCCGGGGCCCGGGGCCGGCTGTCATAAGCTGCAGCAATCCAGCCAGCTGGTGCATCGCAGAGTGAGTACCTGCTCGGCAGGGATGGGGGTCGGCATGGATGCCACAGCCTGACCCGAGCCCTCCTCAGGTGCAGTACCCGCTGGTGGATACCCAACCCCAGCTCTGCCTGAAGGTGAGGGGCTGCCACAGCCTGCCAGTGCCCTATTTGGGGAGGGGCCAGGGGGCATCAGGACAGGAAGTGGGGCAGGGGCCCTTGCCCAGCCCTGGAGCCCAGCCTCCCAGCCGTCCCTCAGAGCCCCCTTCTGGTCTGACAGTGGGTGAGCTAAGGGCCTAAGGAGGGGAACTGGGCCAGAGCACCCTGAAGCTGACCCCGCCTGTCTCTGTCCCTGCCCTGTCCCTGCCCTGCACACACTCCACCCTCCTGCACCCCTCACCCCACTTTGCAGTTCTCCACCAGCTGGGGGTCCTGGGTGCGGTGCCCTTTTGAACAGCGTCGCTTCCCAAGTAAGTTCTCCGTGGGGCCTGCACAGCGTGGACGCAGCCCAGACCATCCTTTATGTCACTCTGTGTTGGTCGGGGAGGTGGGATAATGGTGCTGGGCCAGTGAGAGACCCAGTGGGTTGGGGGAGGTACAGTGGGCAGGCGCTGGGCCCTCTGGGGAAGGAAGGGAGGCGGTGGGGTGCTAGGCCAGATGGGAGTCTCACCCTTCACTCCCCACAGCCTGGAAAATGACCATCCAGCCTTCGCCCATGAAGGGCCACCTCCGGGTCACCTTCTTCTCGTCCAGCCCCGCCCACTTCCAGGTGCACCTGTGTCACAGGAGGAAGTCACAGCTCCCTGCCTGCCAACCCTCACTCCAGGCCAGCCCGCTCCCTCCAGCCTCAGTGAGCCGAGAGAAGGGCTCCATCCTGGGGAGGTGCGGGGGGGCGGCAGGACCCCATCACTTCCCTGTGGTGGTCTCTGCCCCACCTGGGCCCTGAGCCCACCCAGGGTCTAGCCTACCTGGCAGGGAGGGGTGGGGGACCAGCCCTGCTTTGTGCATGCTGAGAGGATGTGGGAGGAGGACAGGGTTTAGCCTGATCTACCCTTCCTCCCACTGCTTGTGACCTGCCCTCCCCCATCCCAGGGTGACCCCACAGCTGCCCCTGCCTTTGCCTTCCTGGACCTTCCCAGGGAGGAGGCCTGTGCCCCAGGCATCTGCATCCAGGTGGGTGTTGCTGCTGTGCCCAGCCCCTACCCATCTCCTCCACTGCAGGA
>NW_016830661.1:0-1756 GCF_001698545.2 Rhinopithecus bieti
AGAATTCAATTCTGTTTTACCATATTTAGAGTTACAAGAAGGGAATTATATTGATGTAATTGACAGACTGAATTAACCTGAGTCATCACATGTGATTTTCTAGAGTTTTTTTTTTTTTTTTTTCTTTAGACAGAGTCTTGCTCTGTCGCCCAGGCTGGACTGCAGTGGCCGGATCTCAGCTCACTGCAAGCTCCACCTCCCAGTTTTATGCCATTCTCCTGCCTCAGCCTCCCAAGTAGCTGGGACTACAGGCACCCACCACCTCGCCTGGCTAGTTTTTTGCATTTTTTAGTAGAGACGGGGTTTCACCGTGTTAGCCAGGATGGTCTCGATCTCCTGACCTCGTGATCTGCCCATCTCGGCCTCCCAAAGTGCTGGGATTACAGGTTTGAGTCACCGCACCCGGCCTTTTCTAGAGTTTTTTAATGGTACTGACATTCTCTTCAATATGTTCATGCCTAGCTTGGGTTTCTGGGGAGAGATGAGTAGCTAGTACTACCCATCTAAAACATAATGTCCATTAGTTGGAATAATGGTGTGATAAGATAGTCTTCAAGATGATGCCCTCAATTTCTTTCCTCCCCGCATGCACATGCTGCTCTTTACGTTGACAGGTAGAGTCTAGTCTCCCATTTCTTAAATCTGTGCTGGTCACAATGACTTGCTTTACCAATAGGATGCAGCAGAAGTCATATTCTAGGACTTCCAAGGCTAGGTCATAAGAAACTTTGTAGTATTTGCTTGTGTGTCTTGGGACCAACTACCACATTATGAGGACTCCAGGTAACATGGAGAGGTCATACAGGACTACACACAGCAGCCAATGTGCACTGCCAGCCAGGTGAGTAACCCATCTGGGCTCTTTAGCCAAGCTGAGCTTTCAGGGGACTCTAGGTAACATGGAGAGGTCAGACAGGCACCACACACAGCAGCCACTGTGCACTGCCAGCCAAGTGAGTAACCCATCTGGGCTCTTTAGCCTAGCTGAGCTTTCAGGGGACTTCAGCAGCAGCCAACCAACCACAACTGCAAGAAAGACTCCAAAAGAGAACTTCTGTAGCAACTGTCAACCCATAAAACCATGAGAAATAATGTTATTTAAAATTACTAAACAAATAATGACAATAAACAATATTAAACAATAAATAATTCCTTAAGTTTTGGAATGACTTACTATTCAGCAAGAGATAGCTAGAACAAGTATTAAATATTGCACAATACTGAAGAAGTATAAGTTTACTTGTGTAATATACTTTACATTTTAAAGCCATTGACATTTCTGGACAGAGTGTAAAATGAGCAGTGATTAAATGGTTCCCAAGAGAAGTTGTCTGTTGTAGCCCAACATCTTCATTTACCAATGGGAGCTGTATTTTGTTTTGGAAAATATACATTTTAATGTTTATTTTATAAAACATACAATTATTTAGAAAGGCATATGCTACTTTGAAAAAAAATTTGAGAGAACCAGAAAAGTGTAAACCTTAAGCCTCTAATCACATTTATACGCTATTTAACCCATAAATCCAAAGTCTGATGACAAATATGTTTATGTAACACTGATATCTGGATAAATAAATTTTAAAAGTTTTATTTTAAATGATAGGCCTTATAATTGGTATGACGCTGAGATGGCTGCAGTGAATGGGCTCATCACCATAATAATATTTTCTCTTTAATACTTTTTTAGAACATTGACAACCAGAGAGTCTAAAACGGGGTTACATGGCAGGAATAAAACAGAGTGACACTTACT
>NW_016830661.1:4600-8899 GCF_001698545.2 Rhinopithecus bieti
AGATGTTCTCAGGCACGCTGCTTCTGAAGAAACATTGGAGGCTCTTCTAGTGGCCTTTATCTAGTCACTGCTTTAAGCAAGGAATAAAACATCTGTGGCTAAAATTTAAAAAACTGTGTTTCCCACCCAGCCTTCACACCTGGCAGAACAGATTTTAGGATTTGAAGGGAACAGCTTTTTCCTGACCCAAAAGGGCACAGTCGTGCAAAGGCCAATGTCACATAAGTACCTTTTCCCCATCTGTAACATAACTCTCAGATACTGTTCCCACAGCTGGAACCAGTACAAGGTTTTGACTGAGGTATTGGAAAAGCCTAAGAGCTCGTTATCATTTGAACATATGAGAAATGTAAAATGTAGACAGAATTTTATTTGAAAGGAGTATTTATAAAATTTTTAGTTCACTGATTTATATTGTGGTTATTTCAAACAATAAAAATCAGGTTGTTGTGTTGTAAGCTAGAAATATTTACAATAACACATGGTCTTGATTATCTCACATGATGAATCGAAGATTGAAGCAAAATCATTTATCTCAGGGAACTTTGTGACAGTTTGTTTCACTTTGCCTAATAATGACTTCCAACTGTTGTGCATGTATAGAGAACTCCTGACTAAAGAGACTTGTTTTGACTATTGTACTATGTTGCTTATTGTAACTTTTTAAGATCTAGAGGAACATACATTTAGTCTCAGTTGGCCAACTAAATGTTATGGAGTCAGCTTCTGCATTATGTGCTGAGCATTGAAGGAACAATGGAGACAAGGCTGCTGCCCTCACAGAGTCTGGGGGAGAAAACATGATGGAGCGTGGCAGGGAACATGCTGGGAGCATCCCAGGATGCCAAAAGCACACCCAGATGGAACACCTGCCTCAGACCAGGGGAGGGTCAGACAAGGAGAGGATGGAACACCTGCCTCAGACCAGGGGAGGGTCAGACAAGGAGAGGATGGAACACCTGCCTCAGACCGGGGCAGGGTCAGACAAGGAGAGGATGGAACACCTGCCTCAGACCAGGCAGGGTCAGAAAAGGAGAGGATGGAACACCTGCCTCAGACCGGGCAGGGTCAGAGAAGGAGAGGATGGAACACCTGCCTCAGAACGGGGGAGGGTCAGAGAAGGAGAGGTGTCAGGAAAAACAAGGAAAATTTAATCTGCAGGAATAGAAACTCATTTGACAAATTCACGAGGAATGAAAAGAGCATGGCTAAGCAGCAGCAGATTGTCAAAAAGGAAATCAAGAAGGAGCAGCCAAAGAGGTTAATGGAGAACCAGGAGAAAGAAGGTGACACTGAAGCCAAGGGAAGGAAAGTGTTTCAGCATTTCTGGAAACAAAATGACATGCTCTGTCTTAACCTTGCTGTTTTATGAGTCATGTAGCCACATTCCAGGTTCTGAGAAGTTCAGCACTAAAGATGTTTCTTTTAGTTTGCTTAACCCAATATTTGCCAGAATAATCTGGGCTCAGTGTGAGTGTGTGCATGTGTGTGTGTGCCTGTGTGTTCCACTAATATCTCACTGGGGCTAGTGTTCTATACAACATAATTTTTTAAACACTGGTTTTATTCATTCTATGTTCAGCTACAGCAATACTTATAAAGGTGAACTTGGATCGTGTGTCTTAGTTACTCAACAAAACAAAACAAACTGATGAATAAAGCTCACTCTGCAGTGACTCCTCACTACCTGCACAATAGAGCCCATCTGGCTTGGCCTGGGTGTCCTGTGCTGACCTGGCCATGCTGCAGTCTGTCTGCTCCTTTGCCTCCCCTTTCCTCCTGGAGAAGGTAGGGATGCTCTGAGCTTTGCCAGCATGGAACATGTGTCCTTCTCCTAAAGCAAACCATGTTTTCCTGAGCCCCCTTTAATCTCTTTTAAGGGTACAGATCAAGCAATTTATATTTCCTAGCCTCTCCTTGTCTCCCCTTCCAATCTCCATACAGAGATCTGACCTTTCCTTGAAGCTTTTGGTCAGGTCTCACCCTGTATGCAGTTTTCCTGCCACTTCTGCAATGTATATACTTTACTGGTACATTAATTGTGGGGGAAAGGAAGAGAGATCTGACTATTACTGTGTCTATGTAGAAAAAGGAAGACATAAGAAACTCCATTTTGATCTGTACTAAGAAAAGTTCTTGTGTTTTGAGATGCTGTTAATCTGTAACCTTAGCCCCAACCCTGTGCTCACAGAAACATGCGCTGTATTGACTCAAGGTTTAGGGGCTCTAGGGCTGTGCAGGATGTGCTTTGTTAAAAATGTGTTTGCAGGCAGTATGCTTGGTAAAAGTCATCATCATTCTCCATTATCTGTTAACCAGGGACACAATGCACTGCAGAAAGTCGCAGAGACCTCTGCCCAAGAAAGTCTGGGTATTTTCCCGATTTTCCACCCCTGAGACAGGCTGAGATATGGCTTCCCGGGAAGGCAAAGACCTTACAGTCTCCCAGCCTGACACCCGTAAAGGGTCTGTGCTGAGGAGGATTAGTGCAAGAGGAAGGCCTCTGCAGTTGAGATAAGAGGAAAGCATCTGTCTCCTGCTCGTCCCTGGTAATCGAATGTGTCGGTGTAAAACCCGACGATACATTCTATTTACTGAGATAGGAGAAAACCGCCCTATGGCTGGAGGTGAGACATGCTGGTGGCAATACTGCTCTGCCAGTCTTTACTGCACTGAGATGTCTGTGTAAAGTTAACCACAAATCTGGCCTACGTTCACATCCAGGCACAGCACCTTTCCTTAAACTTATTTATGACACTGATTCCTTTGCCCACATGTTTTCCTGCTGACCCTCTCCCCACCACTACCCTATAGTCCTGCCACATCCCCCTCACCAAGATAGTAGAAGCAGTGATCAATAAATACTGAGGGAACTCAGAGACCAGTACTGGTGCAGGCCCTCACTTGCTGAGTGCTGGTCCCTGGGCCCACTTTTCTTCCTCTATACTTTGTGTCTTATTTCTTTTCTCAGTCTCTCGTCTCCACCTTGTGAGAAATACCCACAGGTGTGGAGGGGCAGGCCCCCTTCATTAATTATGTCATACCAGCTCAGGTTTTTCATTTATATATCATTTTATATCATCTTCTTTTTTTCTTAGAGCTTAGTTCACTTATTTATTCAGCCTTTCCACAATATAATTGTATGTCATAATTTTATATTTTTTCATTGGTATTTATATATCTTTCTTGTAAAAATGGAGACTTTCTAAGTAGATCTTCATATGTTGAAAGAACAAAATTTTAAGTCTTGGTCTCAGCCAAAAGGAGTTCCCCACATATCCAGGAGGGAATGGAACACTTGCATTGTTGCGTTAGATATTCTTACAGAGAAACAGAACCATGTCAAATGGAAAATTGCTAACTTTGCCTCAGGGAGACCAGGTTGATTCACTGAGAAAGTTTGAATTGGTTTAGAAAGCACAGTTCTGAGTTTTCTAGGAGAAGGAGAAAAGTTAGGGTAGGGCATAAGAGGTAATGCTCACATCAAAAAGTCAGATCTTAAATTAACAGCCTAACATCACAACTGAAAGAACTAGAGAAGCAAGAAGAAATCAACCACAAAGCTTGCAGAAGACAAGAAATAAGTAAAATCAGAGGTGAACTGAAAAAAATTGAGACATGAAAAACTGTTCAAAAGATCATTTAATCAAGGTTTTTTAAAAAAATTAATAAGATAGGCACTAGCTAGATTAATAAAAAAAGAGAGAATTCAAATAAACACAATTAGAAATGATGAAGGGAATATTACCACTGATGCCACAGAAATAAAAATAACAATCAGAGGCTACTATGAACACCTCTACATACACAAACTAGAAACCCTAGAAGAGATTAATAAATTCCTGGACACATAACCCTCTCAAGACTGAACCAGGAAGAAATTCAGTCTCTGAACAGACCAATTATGAGCTCCAAAAATTGAATCAGTAATAAATAGCCTATCAACCTCCCCAAAAAGCCCAGGACCTGATAGATTAACAGTCAAATTTTAACAGATATACAAAGAAGAGCCAGTACCATTCCTACTAAAATTATTTCAAGAAATAGAGGAGGGCGCGCCCAAGATGGCCAAATAGGAACAGCTCCAGCCTCCAGCTCCCAGCATGAGTGACACAGAAGACGAGTGATTTCTGCATTTTCAACTGAGGTACCAGGTTCATCTCACTGGGGTATGTCAGACAGTTGGGGCCGGTCCACGGGTGCAGCCCAACCAGAGAAAGCTGAAGCAGGGCGAGGCATCACCTCACCTGGGAAGCACAAGGGGGAAGGGAATTCCTTTTCCTAGCCAAAGGAAATTGA
>NW_016830662.1:0-1072 GCF_001698545.2 Rhinopithecus bieti
TTTTTATTTGTTTTTTTTGAGGCAGAGTCTCGCTGTGTCGCCCAGGCTACAGTGCAGTGGTGCAATCTTGGCTCACTGCAAACTCTGCCTCCCGAGTTCACGCCATTCTCCTGCCTCAGCCTCCTGAGTAGCTGGGACTACAGGCGCCCGCCACCACGCCCGGCTAATTTTGTTTTTTGTATTTTTAGTAGAGACGGGGTTTCACCGTGTTGGCCAGGATGATCTTGATCTCCTGACCTCATGATCTGCCTGCCTCGGCCTCCCAAAGTGCTGGGATTACAGGCTTGAGCCACCGTGCCCAGCCTACTTTTTTCTTTTTTAAATAATAGAGAAGGGGTCTCACTGTTTTGCCCAGGCTGGTTTTGAACTCCTGGGCTCAGGCGATCCTCCCCATCTTGGCCTCCCAAAGTGTTGAGATTACAGGCATGAGCCACTGTGCCAAGCCAGATTCTTTTATTTATTTTTTAATAAATAAATTCAAGTGGATTCTCTTGCCTCACCCTCCCAATTAGCTGGGATTACAGGTATGTGCCACCACGCCTGGCTTATTTTTCTGTTTTTAGTAGGGTGGGGTTTCACTATGTTGGCCAGGCTCATCTCAAACTCCTGACCTCAAGTAATCCTCCCGCCTCAGCCTCCCAAAGTGCTGGGATTACAGGTGTGAGCCACCGCACCTGGCCTTGGCCTCAGATTCTTTTCTTTCTTTCTTTCTTTCTTTTTTTTTTTTTTTTTTGAGACGGAGCCTTGCACTGTCACCCAGGCTGGAGTGCAGTGGCTTGATCTTGGCTCACTGTAAGCTCTGTCTCCTGAGTTCATGCCATTCTCCTGCCTCAGCCTCCTGAGTAGCTAGGACCACAGGTGCCTGCCACCATGCCCGGCTAATTTTTTTGTATTTTTAGTAGAGACGGGGTTTCACCATGTTAGCCAGGATGGTCTGCATCTCCTGACTTCGTGATCTGCCCACCTCGGCCACCCAGAGTGCTGGGATTACAGGCGTGAGCCACTGTGCCCGGCCTCAGATTCTTAATCTGAGCTAATTTTGTCTTCTGCAGCTATGAATAAATAAATTTCC
>NW_016830663.1:0-1350 GCF_001698545.2 Rhinopithecus bieti
GGTGGTTCCTTCAGTTCTTCTTTCTCACTTGAAGGCTGGCAAGTGTGAACGATGCCTTTCTAGAGACCTCTGACTCCCCAGAGCCCAGGGAGAGTCTGACAACACCGAGGGAAGGACAGAGTGATCTCGTGTAACCCAGTGTGGCCTCACCTGGAGTAGGAGGGTGGGCGAGTTGCTCTCTGGAATAACTTCTTGTGGAGTTTTTGTTTCTAATGATTGGCCAGTGGACACCGTCCATGAGGGCAGCTGCAGTGAGGCAGACCTGCAGGTGGAGAATGATACTCTAGGAGGATCTCTGGGAGCAGTTGGGTGACACCTGTTGCTTTGGAACCTAGGAACAGGGTGAGGAAGTCAGAACCAAAGGAAATATGTGTAGAAGTCTGACTTGTTCCTTTTGTATTTTAATAAGATAGAGGTGAGACAATTAGTGTCCATGGGCTTTGTGTGCTGTAAACATTTTTTTTTTTTTAACCATTTTGTAACCATTTTTTTCCTTGCTCTGATTTTAATGATTACCTTTCCCAGAAGACCAGTTTTCCTTTCTATGTGACAGCAAACATCAAAGCCTTGAGTTTTGATTGGTTAATATCTTCTGGAACTTGGGAATGCAAGAGCCTTATTAGGTCCAGGCACTGACTAAGATGCGAGGTATCTGGTGAGACTCCCTCATGCTCACTACTTGAACATAGTTGTTTCTCTGAGATGGTGTCAGAATCTTCAGTCCCGCGCTCCATATGCCGCATCCAGCAAAGCTCCCTGAGGGACTCACAGTCTCCAACCCCCAGGGCACTGACATTAACTCTGTGTCCTTTTAGGTCCCCCTGAGGACAGCCTGAGTTTAAAATCTCTAACACCAAGTGAGAAACACATTGATGATGTCCAGGTAAGACACCCTTTCTTTGCCTTCTGAGGAAATGTTGCTTTCCTGATGTGAGAAACAAACTCACCCATCCAAATCCAAAGAATGAACTCAGGCCCGCAGAACAGAGAAAGCGAGACTTTTAATGGTGGTCTTGCAACATTGGGTGTCTGAGGGCAGACACACCCAGAACAGTTTCTTTTTTTTTTTTTTCTTTTTTTTTGAGATGGAGTTTTGCTCTGTCGCTCAGGCTGGAATGCAGTGGCATGATGCTGGCTCACCACAACCTCTACCTCCTGGGTTCAAGCAGTTCTCCTGCCTCAGCCTCCTGAGTGGCTGAGATTACAGGCACTTGCCACCACACCCAGCTAATTTTTTTATAGTTTCAGTAGACACAGGGGTTTTACCATGTTGGCCAGGCTGGTTTTGAACTCCTGACCTCAAGTGATCTGCCTGCCTCAGCCTCCCAAAGTGCTAGGATTACATGCGTG
>NW_016830664.1:0-1352 GCF_001698545.2 Rhinopithecus bieti
ATGAACATCGATGCAAAAATCTTCAATAAAATACTGGCAACCTGAGTCCAGCAGCACATCAAAAACCTTATCCACCATGATCAAGTAGGCTTCATCCCTGGGATGCAAGGCTGGTTCAACATATGCAAATCAATAAACATAATCCATCATATCCACAGAAACAAAGACAAAAAGCACATGATTATCTCAATAGATGCAGAAAAGGCCTTCAACAAAATTCAACAGCCCTTCATGCTAAAAACTCTCAATAAACTAGGTACTGATGGGATGTATCTCAAAATAATAAGAGCTATTTATGACAAACCCACAGCCAATATCATACTGGATGGGCAAAAGCTGAAAGCATTCCCTTAAATACTGGCACAAGACAGGGATGTCCTCTCTCACCACTCCTATTCAACACAGTGTTGGAAGTTCTGGCCAGGGCAATCAGGCAGGAGAAAGAAATAAAGGGTATTCAATTAGGAAAAGAGGAAGTCAAATTGTCCCTGTTTGCAGATGACATGATTGTATATTTAGAAAACCCCATCATCGGCCGGGCACTGTGGCTCACACTTGTAATCCCAGTGCTTTGGGAGGCTGCGGCGGGTGGATCATGGGGTCAGGAGATTGAGACCAACCTGGCTAACACAGTGAAACCCCATCTCTACTAAAAAATACAAAAAGTTAACTGGGCCTGGTGGCAGGTGCCTATAGTCCCAGCTACTTGGGAGGCTGAGGCAGGAGAATGGCATGAACCTGGGAGGCAGAGCTTGCAGTGAGCCGAGATTGCACCACTGCACTCCAGCCTGGGAGACAGCAAGACTCCGTCTCAAAATAAAATAAAACAATAAAAACACAATAAAATAAAATAAAATAAAAATAAAACCCCATCATCTCAGCCCAAAATCTCCTTAAGCTGATAAGCAACTTCAGCAAAGTCTCAGGATACAAAATCAATGTGCAAAAATCTCAAGCTTTCCTATACACTAATAACAGACAAACAGCCAAATCATGAGTGAATTCCTATTCACACTGCTTCAAAGAGAATAAAATACCTAGGAAACCAACTTACAAGGGATGTGAAGGACCTCTTCAAGGAGAGTTACAAACCACTGCTCAACGAAATAAAAGAGGACACAAACAAATGGAAGAACATTCCATGCTCATGGATAGGAAGAATCAATATCGTGAAAATGGCCATACTGCCTAAGGTAATTTATAGATTCAATGCCATCCCCATTAAGCTACCAATGACTTTCTTCACAGAATTGGAAAAACTGCTTTAAAGTTCACATGAAACCAAAAAAGAACCCACATTGCCAAGGCAATTCTAAGCCAAAAGATCAAAGCTGGAGACATCACGCTGCCTG
>NW_016830665.1:0-1159 GCF_001698545.2 Rhinopithecus bieti
AAAAGAAAATAGGAACTCAATAGAGAAAATCAGTGAAACCAAAAGCTGATTCTTTAAAAGATCAATAAAGTCTATGAGCCTCTATCCAGGCTAAGAAAACAACCTACCAATATCAGAAATGAAAGAGGGGACATCAGTATAGGTCTCATGCACATTAAAAAGATAAAAAAGTAACAACCCTATGCCCACAAATTTGACAACATAGATAAAATACACCAATTCTTTGACAGACACAACCTGCCCAAACTCACACAAGAAGCAACAGACTGTTGAATAGGCCTATAATCTATTTAAAAAATTGAATCAATAATGAATAACTTTCCAAAACAGAAAGCACACAGCCCAGACAGGTTCAATGGCGAATTCTACCAAACAGTAAAGGAATAAATTATGCCAATTCTCTACAATCTCTTTCAATAGATAAAAGCAGAGGAAATACTTCCCAACTCATTTTATGAGGCTGTCATAACCCAAATATCAAAACAAGACAAACATTGTAAGAAAAGAAAACTAAAGATGAATATGTCTCAAGAACATTTATGCAAAAATTCCCAACAAAATATTGGCAAATCAAATCCAACAATATATAAAAAAAAATTGTAAGTCACAACTGAATGAGATTTATCCCAGGTATTTAAGGCTGGTTTAATATTCAAAAATCAGTTAATGTAATCCATCACATCAACAGGCTAAAAAAGAAAAAGCACCTGATTACATCAATAGATGCAGAAAATTCAAACACAAAATTCAACACCAGTTTCAAAATAAGGAACTCTCAGTGAAGTAGAAATAGAGAAGAACTTCCTTAACTTGACTACAAACCACTGCTCAGTGAAATAAAAGAGGATACAAATGGAAGAACATACCATGCTCATGGATAGGAAGAATCAATATTGTGAAAATGACCATACTGCCCAAGGTAATTTACAGATTCAATGCCATCCCCATTAAGCTACCAATGACTTTCTTCACAGAATTGGAAAATACTTCTTTAAAGTTCATATGGAACGAAAAAAGAGCCCGCATTGCCAAGACAATCCTAAGCCAAAAGAACAAAGCTGGAGGCATCATGCTACCTGACTTCAAACTACACTACAAGGCTACAGTAACCAAAATACCATGGTACTGGTACCAAAACAGAGATATAGACCAATGGAAC
>NW_016830666.1:0-844 GCF_001698545.2 Rhinopithecus bieti
GGAATGTAAATATGAGCAAACAGGTATCTGATTGAAATAGATAACCTAGAAAAAATCACTTATAAGTCAAGAAAATGTGAACTCTGGATTTATGGCTATTTCCCGAATGTATTACTTTTTTGGTATTTAATGGCATTGCGAATATATTTTAAAATTGTTTGTCTTCTACAGATATATGGTAATTAAAAAATGATATGTTTATAGGTTTTACTTCAAAATAATTCAGAGGAAGAAGGAATGTATATAAATGAAGTGGGAATATAAATGAAACAAAGCTGGCTGTGTCCAGGTGCAGTGGCTCACATCTGTAATCCCAGCACTTTGGGAGGCCAAGGCAGGCGGATGACCTGAGGTCAGGAGTCCAAGACTAGCCTGGCCAATGTGGTGAAACCCCATCTCTAGTAAAATACAAAATTATCCGGATGTGGTGCCAGGTACCTGTAATCCCAGCTACTCGGGAGGCTGAGGCAGGAGAACTGCTTGAACCCAGGAGGCAGAAGTTGCAGTGAGCCAAGATCATGTCACTGCACTCCAGCCTGGGCAAACACAGCAAAACCCCACCTTTAAAAAACAAAGTTGGCCATGCCATGAATGAAAAATTGTTGATGATATGTATATGTAGGGCAATATTAATTATCTCAACTTTTTTTAGATTTGAAGCTTTTTATTGAACACGTGCACACATACCTTGATAACGGGCTACTTCCCCATTATTCTCACAGTAGCCTTCTGATTTTCACTTCATCTTCATTCTTAGACAGTCTGGATTTTCTTTTATGGTAAGTTCAAGTATATCTTGGCAAGGACTATCCAGCATGTCTATTTTATGAGAGAGGGTTTGCAC
>NW_016830667.1:0-1636 GCF_001698545.2 Rhinopithecus bieti
ATTTTCACTAAAAGTAAAAATTTCAAAGAGTTAACATTGTCAAATATGAAATTGAGACTACAAGAGAAACAGTTTTATAGAAAAGATGTATAAAGAAAGTAGAATGCGTTTTTCGTAAAAGGTTATATAAGAAGTCATTGCAGTATGGTTTTTATTAAAGGGAAAGTAATTTTGTCAAGTTTAGCGGTTTTAAGGATTGTCCTAAGTTTAAAAATGAGAAGACAAAATTGAAGATTTAAGCAAGTCGTAAAACATTTGTAAAAGATAGATCTTGTAAAGGAATTTCTGTGAGTGAGAAAGTTGTCCAAAATTTGAGGGAGATTATTTAGTTTTTCTCCGAACTGAACATTAATATGTAAAGCACATTGCTGCAGGCCCAGAATCTGGGCCACTGTGTCTGAAAAATAGCGTTTTGTGGAGCATTAATTTGCCCTTTAATACAAAATTGTAAAAGGTAATAAAGGTGAAATCTTACCTTACAGTTAGACTAATTAAAATTAGATATATTTATTTATAACATTGTAGTAAAAATTAACTTTTATATTAATAATGCACTAATGAAAAGGTGGAATTCAGTTTTCTCTTCTGAACAGAATTTTCCATGTAATACTTAAAATAGTTTTTTTTTTTTTTTTTTTTGGCTCTTTTGTAAACTGCAGGTAAAAGGAAAAGGAATGGAGAGGAGACGGACTGTCAGTTGATCTCATGCTGTCTTTCTTGGATCTTGTTTGAAAAGCTGAGTCTCCTCTTTATCAGCGTAAACGTTTTTGACTTCTTGGAATTTTGTCAGTTACCACTTTGACTAAACGAATGACCTGTGATCCAACTTTGTGGTATTAAGTGCTTTAAACATTTGATTTTTAACAAACCTTCCAAGATCAAAATTTCAAATCTAAATTCAATCTTTTGTCTTATTAACTTTTAAAATATTAGGTCCCCTGAAGTCCAAAAGAGACATTTGGTTAACTTGTTGCATTAAAATCATACAGGAGGTATTTTCAAGTATGAAATAGTGTTTGGCTTTCTTTTTATTATTATTATTATTATACTTTAAGTTCTAGGGTACATGTGCATAACGTGCAGGTTTGCTACATATGTATACTTGTGCCACGTTGGTGTGCTACACCCATCAACTCGTCAGCACCCATCAACTCATCATTTACATTAGGTATAATTCCCAATGCAATCCCTCTCCCCTCCCCCCTCCTCATAATAGGCCGCGGTGTGTGATGTTCCCCTTTCCGAGTCCAAGTGATCTCATTGTTCAGTTTGCACCTATAAGTTAGAATATACGGTGTTTGGTTTGATGTTCTTGTGATAGTTTGCTGAGAATGATGGTTTCTAGCTGCATCCACGTCCCTACAAAGGACACAAACTCATCCTTTTTTATGGCTGCATAGTATTCCATGGTGTATATGTGCCACATTTTCTTAATCCAGTCTGTCACTGATGGACATTTGGGTTGATTCCAAGTCTTTGCTATTGTGAATAGTGCCACAATGAACATATGTGTGCATGTGTCTTTATAGCAGCATGATTTATAACACTTTGGGTATATATCCAGTAAAGGAATGGCTGGATCATATGGTATTTTTAGTGCTAGATCCTTGAGGAATTGCCATACTGTTTTCCATAA
>NW_016830668.1:0-760 GCF_001698545.2 Rhinopithecus bieti
GTCTCACAGAGTTACACTGTTCTTTTCACTGAACAATTTGCTAACACTGTTTTCTTGGAATCTGCAATAGGATACCTGGAAGTGCATTGAAGCCTATGGCGACAAAGGAAATATCCTCAGATAAAAACTAGACAGAAGCCCTCTGAGAAACTGCTTTGTGATGTGTGAATTCATCTCACACAGTTACACCATTCTTTTCATTGAGCAGTTTGTTAACACGTTTTTCTGGGCATCTGCAAGGAGATATTCGGAATTGCTTTGAGGCCTATGATGAAAAAGGAAATATTCTCTGATAAAACTAGAAAGAAGCTTTTTGAGAAACAGCTTTGTGATATGTGAATTCATATCACTGAGTTACACGACTCTTTTCATGGAGCAGTTTGGTAGCACTTCTTTTGGGGAATCTGTGAAGGGATATTTGAGAGTGCATTGAAGCCTATGGTGACGAAGGAAATATCCTCAGGTAAACATTTGAAAGAAGCTTTCTGGGAAACTGCTTTATGATGTGTGAATTCATCTCACAGAGTTACACCATTCTTTTCATTGAGCAGTTTGTTAACACGTTTTTCTCGGAATCTGCAATGGGATGTTCGAGATTGCGTTGAGGCCTATGGTGACAAAGGAAATATTCTCTGATAAAAAATAGAAAGAAGCTTTCTGAGAAACTTCTTTGAGATGTGTGAAATCATCTCACAGAGTTACAATTTTCTACTTATGGAGCAGTTAGGTAACATTGTTTTCCTGGAATCTGCAAATGGAT
>NW_016830669.1:0-1160 GCF_001698545.2 Rhinopithecus bieti
CTATTTGTAAATTTTTTTTCCATATTCGGTGAGAAAAAAAATAAGGGTGTTTCACAAGTTGAAGCAAAAAAATATAAAAGGTGAAGCAATCATTTTTTAAATTTGAGATGAATCCTATTATTGAAAGTTCATTGTCATGCGTAAAGTTTTACTCAATATGTATGTAGCTATGTGTCAGATACACTCTCTGCCTTTCTGCCTCAACAGAAATCCATAATCTTGCAGAGCAACCTACCTGTTGACTCATATTTGGATTGTGGCTTGAATGGTGTTGCCACAAAGCATGGAATAGTCATTTATTTTTGGAGTATGTGATGAGAAGGAATAACTGCTTTTGCCGAAGCTTGGGGGAACACAGATATTAAAGAAGACTTTCATGAAGAGGGGTAATTGAGATGGTTCGAGCAAGAATATCTCAGACAATATAGAGAATTCTAGGCATAATGGACACAACATAGAAGTGCATAGAAATAAGAAAAAGTAGCAAGTGGCATTCAGGTAAGGCTGTAATGAGGAGACAGAGAGAAATAGGAATGAGGAAGTTTATGGCACACTACTACAGAGGATTTATATGGCATTCAAATTAGTTTAATACTAGATTAATAAAGAGCTAATGAGGGACAATATAGCTTCCAGCCATATTCCCTAAAGAATGTTAATATTCTTAGTCAACAGGTACTTTGTGTATAGACTTCTGAAATTTTAGGGGAAACCAAATAGCAAGTCCTTCTCTATGTTTAATTGCACATTAAATTCAGCATTACTTTTCAAGGATTGATCTGAAATGTTTATAAAGAGCAAGTTTTTAATCATCTTGGCTGGCATGGAAGGAGCGACATCAGAACTCATATTTCTTTTTTTTTTTAATTATTATACTTTAAGTTCTAGGGTACATGTACACAACGTGCAGGTTCGTTACATATGTATACTTGTGCCATGTTGGTGTGCTGTACCCATCAACTCGTCAGCACCCATCAACTCGTCATTTACATCAGGTATAACTCCCAATGCAATCCCTCCCCCCTCCCCCCTCCCCATAATAGGCCCCAGTGTGTGATGTTCCCCTGAACTCATATTTCTAGGGTAAGGTTTGCTAAACAAATATGTGAACAATAACGTCTTTTCCACCTCAGCAAACATGGGTAGTCAATTCTAATTTG
>NW_016830670.1:0-1160 GCF_001698545.2 Rhinopithecus bieti
TAAATCTGTTATCATGTGTTCTGCAAAGTGATATTTAGGAGCGCATTGGTGGCTATGGTGAAAAAGGAAATATCCTCAGATCAAAACTGGAAAGAAGACTTCTGAGAAACTGCATTTCGATGTGTGAAATCAATTCCCAGAGTTACACGTTTCCCTTCAGTGCTCAGTTTGCTGACACAGTTTTCTGGAAATCTGCAATGGGATTCTTGTGAACGCAATGAAGCCTGTGGTGACAAAGGAAATATCATCAGATGAAAACTAGAAAGAAGCTTTCGGAGAAAATTCTTGGTGATGTGTGACTTCATCTCACAGAGTTACACTTATGTTTCATGCAGCAGTCCATTATCACTCTTTTTGAGGAACCTGAGAGGACATTTTGGATGGCATATTGGCCTATTCTGATATAGGAAATACCATCAGTTCAAAACGTGAAAAAAGCTTTCTGGGAAACTTCTTTGTAATCTGTGAATTTCATTCACAGAGTTACAGCTTAGTTCTCAGGAAGCAGTTTGCTAACAGTCTTTTCGTGAAATCTGCAAAGTGAGATTTGGGAGCCTATAGGGGCCCTTGGTGAAAGAGGAAATATCCTCAGATAATAACTGGAGAGAAGCTTACTGAGAGATTTCTTTCTGAAGTGTGATTCATCACACCGAGTTCCACCCTTCCCTTCTTGGAACAGTTTGCTAACTCTGTTATCTTGTGTTCTGCAAAGTGATATTTGGGAGCTCATTGAGGGCTATGGTGATAAAGGAAATATCCTCAGATGAAAACTGGAAAGAAGCCTTCTGAGAAACTGCATTTCGATGTGTGAATGCAACTCACAGAGTTACACGTTTCTCTTCAGTGTTCAGTTTGCCAACTCAGTTTTCTGGAAGTCTGCATTGGGATACTTGTGAACGCTATGAAGCTTGCGGTGACAAAGGAAATAACTTCAGATGAAAATTAGAAAGAAGGTTTGTTAGAAACTTCTTGGTGATGTGTGAATTCATCTCACAGAGTTACACTTATGTTTCATGCAGCAGTCCATTATCACTGTTTTTGAGGAACCTGAGAATGCTTCATTGGATCTCATTGAGGCCTACGCTGATATAGGAAATATCATCAGTTCAAAACGAGAAACTTCTTTATGATCTGCGAATTCCTCTCACAGAGTTACAGCT
>NW_016830671.1:0-2842 GCF_001698545.2 Rhinopithecus bieti
ACTCTCACTGCTCCTATGGCAGGTTCACAGCTGCTTGCTGGAAGGGGGTTGGGAAGTATTGGTCTGCCAGCTGTCACATCCTCTTGTTCTGCTGAATCCCAGCGATCCTCACTTGGAGTCTGGGTCTCAGAAGGGTGTGGCCCTGGGTTCTTGGCTGGCTGAGCTGGTGCTTTTGCAGCCTCTGGGGCTCTTGTATGTGAGGCCTGACCTGAGTTGCTTCAGGAAACTTTTGCCCCTGAGGCTGCCTCCTGCTTAAGAGCAGAGCCTTTGTGTGGAGATCTGGCTGGCCTCCCTGGTGCCCAGCCTGTCCTGTTCTGTTATGTCTGGGATTGAGGCCGTGTGGAGGGGTCTCTTCCAATAGAGGAGGCAATGCCAGTCATGTGGGTCAGAGTGAAGCATGGCGATCCCAGCTGGCTGTGCCTGGCCTTTGACTGGAGGAGTCTGAGAATGACCAGGGCTGGGGAGCTGCTCTTCCTGGGAAACAGCTTGTCTCCTCCCCTATTGTGAAGTTTGTGAATGTGACCCAGAGTGCTCTGGGCTGCTGTAGCATATGCTGGGTGTAGCTGTGTGGTTCAGGGTGAGAGGTGCAGGGGATCGTCTGCTCTGAGCCAGTTAATGCCTGGACAGGACTGGGGCAGCCCTCAAAGAAGCCAGGTCTGATTGGAGAATAGGCATGGGTAGGGAGGGGACAGGGTCACCGGGGCTGTGTGTCATGTGTTCTTGCTGCTTGGTCTGCCCTGGGAGTGAGAACAGAGGTGGAGGCTGCTGTGGACCCACTTTGGCTTCCCGAAAGCAGGTGTTCATGTAGAGAGCAAGGTGGGTGGGGGACAAAGCTGGTCTCTGTGGTTTTGAGTGGTTCTTTGTATGTCTTTGTCCTTTTTCTCTCTGCTGTCCCCAACGGCTCTGCCGTACCAGCCCATTGACCAAATATGTCACTCAGAGCATCCTGGTCCTACACACGAGTGTTAAAGCCCCTACAGGGGCAGAGAGGGCTTAGGAGTTTCTCAGAAGCCTGAGCCCGGTGTGAGAGGGCACCAGAGTCACTGAGAACAGACCATTGGAAAAGTCAGGCAGAGGGATCCTGGGCCCTGAGTATGCCTCCCTGGCCTGTGGTAACCATGCCAACAGGGCCAGGGCCTCGATAGAGCTTAGCTACTGAGCTTGACATTTGGCCAATTGCTGTCAGTGGAGGCAGGAACATCCTGCTTCCCCAACCCCTGTCTTTTGGTCTCCAGTATCCTTGGAGCAGCTGCAGGGTGGGTAGAGGGGTGTCTCTCCCAGCTGCTTGGTGAGATGAGCCTCCACCTGGCTGCCTCTGCCAGGAGAAAAGAGTAAAGATTGCAGCAGGGAGAAAAGCCAGTTGGGGCCCTTTTAGACTCAACCCTGTTGCTCCGATTCAAATTTTCAGTTCAGATTTTGCAGGCATGAGTGTGGGTCCCTGAGTGCCTGCCCTTTGAATTATTTTGGTGAGGACTGAGCATTCCCCAGGGGCTTCTCATTGAACCCCAGAAACACGGCCCCCATTTACCACCTCATCCCTTCCCAGGACCTGCTGAAGCGCACACCTGTGGACCACCCAGAGTACCTGCCACTACAGGATGCCCTCCGCGTCTCCGAGGACTTCTTTCTAGCATCATTGAGGACATTGACCCCTCTGGACTGCGGTCACAATGGACTCCCAAGGGGCAGGTGAGCTCAGGGCCCAGCAAGCACTCACACTCAGGTTGAGGATCCCAGGGTGGACCAGATCCCCAGTTTCTTCCCTTATGGCACAGGTATCACTTTGTACCCCTTGTCTCTGCAACCCTGATCCCCCATTCCCAGCCAAGGAGAAGTCTTTGGTCCTTGGTCACCCTGATTTGATTCCCTGTGGCATTTAAAGCCCTAGGCTGAGAGCTTTATGCCCAGTGTCTCAATAATTTTCCTAAGAATCCACTGAGCCAGAAGAGGAGACAGGCCTGGACAGTCTCAACATGTCCGCCACACAGTCTTTGAGCTGTGTCAGAGCTGGAATCTTTACCTCGGGCAGGCTGTCTGGAGGACCCAGGCATTGTTCCCCACACCAGGGAAGTCAACCTGTGGGTACCTCATTCTTGATTGCAGACACCTGCCTCTGGCCAGGATGATGTCATCAAGGTGACCAGGGAGGCTGAGGGAGCAGGAGATCTCAGCCGCTTTAGATTGGTCTGTACAAGCAAGAATCAGGGAGTGAGCCCCACATGGGGAAAGGCTAGTACTAGAGTTGACCACAGCCATCCAGGTTGCTGGAGCATTTTACATGAGCTTCTGGATGTCAGATAGCAGTTTCCCTGGGGGCCCTTCTTGGTGCAAGGGTGGGGGTTAGCCCAGTGAGGGGAAGCAACATTCAGCATTAGAGGCACAATTCACCCTGTGGGTCGGCAGCCTGGCCCAGATCAAAGGCTTCCTGACCAATAGAGGCTGTTAAGTCGCCCTTGGGAGTGAAGACTGCCTGGGTTCCAGCTCCTGTGTTACATTTGTGAGTGAGGGGCTGTGGGGAAAAGAAAGAGAGGTCAGCCTGTTACTGTGTTTATATAGAAAGAAGTAAATTTAAGAGACTCCATTTGGCTCTGTATTTGAGATGCTGTTAATCTGTGACCCTACCCCAACCTTGTCCTTGCAAGAGACATCACTGTGGTGAAGTAAGGCTTAAAGGATTTTGGGCTGTAAGGAATGCGCTTTGTTAAACAAATGCCTAAAGGCTGCTTGTGGTTAAAGGCCATCACCATTCTCTTAAATCTCAGTAAAAGAAAAACATCTGTCTCCTGCCCGTCCCTGGGAAATGGAACATCTCCGTGTATCTCTATGTCCTCCTGCTGATGTG
>NW_016830672.1:0-760 GCF_001698545.2 Rhinopithecus bieti
GGAAATATCCTCAGTTAAAAAAAAGAAATAAGATTTCTGAGAAACCAGTTTGGTTTGTGCTGTGTTAATTCATCTCACAGAGTTACACATTCTTTTAGTGTTGAAGTTTCCTAACACCCTTTTTGTGGAATCTACAAGAGAATATTTGGGAGTGCATTAAAGCTCATGGTGACAAAGGAAATATCCTCATATACAAAACAGAAAGAAGCTTTCTGAGAAACTAGTTTGTGATGTTTGAATTCACCTGGCAAAGATACACATTTCTTTTCATGGCGTAGTTTGCTAACAACGATCTCCTGGAATCTGCAACAGGATCTATGGGTGCTCCTTGAAGCCTATGGTGACAAAGGAAATATCCTTAGATAAAAACCTAAAACAGGCTTTCCGAGAAATTGCTTTGTGATGTGTGATTTCATCACACAGAGTTACACTGTTATTTTGACTGAGTAGTTTGCTAACACTGTTTTCTTGGAATCTGCAATGGGATATTTGGGAGCGCATTGAAGAATATGGTGACAAAGGAAATATCCTCAGATAAAAACTAGACAGAAACGCTCTGAGAAACATCTTTGTAATGTGTGAATTCATCTCACAGAGATACGCCTGTCTTTTCATGGAGCAGTTCGCTAACACTGTTTTCGTGGAATCTGCAAGAGGATATTTATGAGTGTATTATGCCTATTGTGAAAAAGGAAATATCCTCCGATGAAAACTAGAAAGAAGCTTTCTGAGAAACTGCTTTGTGATGTGCGAATGCATC
>NW_016830673.1:0-1759 GCF_001698545.2 Rhinopithecus bieti
ATTAGCTTTTGAAAGCTGAACCATTCTGATGTGCTAAACATATTGATCCTCAAGGTTTTGTAGTAAAGTCCTTTGAAATAAAGTCCTTTCTCAGTGTTTTTGTAGTTATGAACACTCTGGCCTTGGACAAGCAGCTCTACTTGCATTTGGCCCAGTTTCCCCACTGTATAATTGGGACAATATGGGATGTTGTAATACTGGATGTCAGGGGGTGGGGTAAAGGAGATTATATTAAGTGCGTGAGACACGCTATGTACTCATTACATGGGAACAATTACTACTAACTGAGTGCTAGACGGTATAGAGGCCAAGAGTCATATGTTTTCTTCAAAGACAGAACTTGTTTCCTTGATTGAGACAAACTACATTTCTTGAACACCTGAGTAGTTCTTGAACTCCTTTCGCTGAAGAAGTAGGCAAGAGGTAAATAAACATTTTATACTCTTATTACCATAATTAAATAAGAGAGACCAGTGCTAACATCTTACTCAGAACTTTAGAGTTGGGAATCTGAAACAAACCTGTATAGACCTGACGAGGCCAGGAGACTAGAGGGGAAGAGGTCCCATTGATTACAGACTTACAGAAAAGGAGTGAGACAAGTATTTTGCCTTTAAAAATAACTATTATATATCAGTAAAAAACAAAAATACGTTACCAGTCACAGCTTGCCTATATCCCTGGAGCTGTTATTTAAAATGAAGGAGTTTTAAAATGACACCGTATTATCCCTTTCTTTTCTTTCTTTTCTGTTTTTTAAGGCTCATTCAGTCTATAGGTTTCTGTTCAGAAGAAGTTATTATATATGTTAAATACTTAATTATTTTCAAGTATGCTGTGTGGAAATTTAATTGCTAACACAATGAGTAAATAAGAACTATACTTATTTAGAAATACTGAGGTGTCAGAATTAGAGAATACGCTAAGTATTCCATTCAATAGCTGAAGAAACAACTGTGCTCCTCAGAGACATGACAGACTTTTGTCTTGTGGAAAAAACTTCAATGTCAAATCACAAAACTAGAGGTGGCTCTTATAGAGTTCTGGAAGTGTACTTACCAGATTTCACCTATGATATCTCTGCCATTACATATATTAAATGTTACTAGGTAGAATTTATAATGGAAAATACTGTTATTCTCTACCAGATTCAAAGTTAAATAAGTTGGTGTTAGGAAAGTGATAAAGTGAGGCAGAACCTTTACATAGA
This sequence comes from Rhinopithecus bieti, assembly GCF_001698545.2. Taxonomy (NCBI): domain Eukaryota; kingdom Metazoa; phylum Chordata; class Mammalia; order Primates; family Cercopithecidae; genus Rhinopithecus; species Rhinopithecus bieti. The sequence goes on from NW_016830673.1 coordinate 1,211, forward strand.
CTTGCTTCACTCTCCTTCCTATGCTTGGGAAAAAATCTACTCTGCCTATGCAGTTTCATTTAAATAATTCCTAGATTACATTTTTCCGCCATCATACCCAGGAATGTTTCTTATGCTAATTCCCATGCAGAGGCTAGAAAACATACAGACAAGAAAACAAACAAACAAAAACAAGAAACTCAGATTGTCATATTGAGCTGACATGAATAGTAAAAGATACATACAGCTAATGAAAAGCATTGGCCGCAAGTTACTATACTAAGGACTGTTACTGAGCTCAGGTGTATAGATTTTTCTCATCTGAAATGGGAAATCAACTAAGGATTTAAAGCAAAGCCATAATGAGTTAGAGCAGTAGTAGTGCAAAAGAGAAAGGCAGAGATTAATTTGAAAGACATTAGGAAAACAGAATCAATAGGAGCAAGGGGCTGCCTGCGTGCACAGAGGAAAGCTAAGGTTTGTTCTAGATTCTAAGGTTGAATGCCTAGAAGAGTGTTTATCTTCCTAGAAAAGAATGTAGAAATGAAGAGTAGGTTTATTTAAAATATG
>NW_016830674.1:0-3174 GCF_001698545.2 Rhinopithecus bieti
TTCCAACGTCGATATTGTTATAGATATACTTTATTAAATACTGGATAATGATTTTATAAAGTACAGGGTTTTTAACTGTGAAATTGTTCTAAAATATGTAGAAAAATTTGGAATAATCTTCCCATGTTGAACACAATGATTGTTTTTAAAATTCTCTTGATTGATATGTTTATATGTTGTGGATTCTCAATTGAGTGAATTAGTGTCTTTGCAGTATAGTAAGATTTTGGTATAGTTTTTAATCTATCAGGGAAAAGGCTAGATAATTAAGTAGGATCTCATTTGTCTCATAGCCCATTATTTGAAGGATGATTTAAGACCATAGGAAATACTGAGTCACTTTTTCTAAAAAGACAACTGATTTTCCTATGCTTTTAAGTTCAAATTTATCTTGTCTCCTTTTGACTAATTGAAACAACAAGTTATCAAAAACCTTGACAGAAAATATTCTTATTATTTATTGAATCAGAAGAGAAACAGGAAATACTGTGCTTTCGTGGGCCTGTCTCCTACACCCCAGCATCATACAAATTGTTGTTGCTTCTATAATGTTCAGCTTCAAATTATTTTGCTTTATCAGTCAAAATGAATTACCTGAATTTTCTCCTCCTGTTCAAAATGGAACCGCATTCATCCACCTACCCCCAGCCCTAGGACTGTTTCTTTTATTCCAATAGTTTCTGATATCCTTGACTTCACAGTAGAAAGCTGTGAGTCTCCCAAACCCCTTCACTCAGGTCCCGTGGAGCCTGCCTTCTACAGTCTCTTCAGTCTTCTTTCTTTGCATGTTCATGGCCACCTTGTTGTTTAGACCCTTATCCCTGACTGTAAGAGATCCCTCAGGTCTTCCTGCCTGTGGCCATGCCTAATTTATACCCTTTCTAAAATGCAATGTGATCATGTCGCTGCCTTGCTTAGAAGCCCTGCACTGGCTTCCAACACGTGCAGAATCAGGTGCTTGCTGTTTAACATGGTCTACCCAGTCCTCCAGATTCTGGCTTCCAGTTATTTTCTCAGCCTCAAAAAAGCACCTCACTCTCCAAACGTATCAAATAGCTTGCGCCCTCCTGCCTCCTGTTCACACCTCCATTCCCTCCCCTCTACCTGGATGCCCCTCCCGCTGTCAGCTCCCACGGATTGACTGGTGCTTGAGTGTTTTATTGCACTTTGGACCTCCCGCCTCTCACTCCTGGCTTCTGTCTGTCTACCTGTCCTGACCTGCCACTTGTGTAGCCTCTGGCCTATCTGCCTAATTCTGGTTGACAGTATTATTTGTTAGCTTCATATCTACTTGTTCTCTCAATTATTTCTCAGCCTCCCCACACCAGGCTCCTTGCCCTGTATTTATAAGCTGCTGTTGGCTTGAGGGTGACTGTGCCTTTCTAATAAAACTATTTTATAGACTGATAGTTACAGTGGTATAGTAGAAAAGAAATGAATCTACCTTTGAGTGTATTGCAACACATCTAGTGATCCATAAATATTTTCTTCTTATTATTATCATTATTGTTATTTTTGAATAGACGATCAGGGAAGGCAGAGTCTAGGCCACCAATCTGAACTTAGCTTTCATCTTTATTAAGATATTTGGGATGTCTGCAAGTATTCTGAATTTTAAATGGCATTTGGTGATTCGATAAAATTTTGTTTTACTCTGAACTGAGCAGAGTTTCAGCACCTGGCTACTGTGTCATCATTTCTGTAAATTCAAAATGTAAAAGGAACATTTACCTTTTAACAAGGGAGTATCCTGGGTCTCAGTTCTCAACCGTTTTTCTAGGTGCGCTCATGCCTCTGTGATCTCAGGAAGCCCGATGGCATTAAATTCCATGTACGTGTGCACGGTCGATGAACGCATATTTCCAGCTCCTACCTCTCCTCTAAAATTTAGGCTCATATCTAATTAACTGCTAATGATCACCACTTGGAAGATTAACAGACAACTCAACTATCACACATCCATAAGGAAATTCTTGATCCTCCACCTTCGACCCCTGGGCCCAACACTCCTCAGTCTTCTCTGTCTCAGTAAATAGCACCTCCGGCGTATCAGCTATTAGGCCAGGAAACTTGCCCTGACGCCTCTTTGTCTCTGACACCTCATATCAGCATACACTGTTGGACTGTGTTCAGAATCTGAGCTCCCCTTGCCACAACCATTGTGTGCACCTTGCTTCACTTTACATCATTGCTTTCAAGGATTATCAAAATAGCCTCCTGACTTCTCTCCCACTTACTCTTACTTGCTCCCTGCACTTTGTTCTTCACTGAGCAACCAGAGTAAGTCTTTATTTATTTATTTATTTTGAGACAGAGTCTCCTCTGTCACCCAGGCTGGAGTGCAGTGGCGCGACCTGGGCTCACTGCAACCTCTATCTCCTGCGTTCACGCAGTTCTCCTGCCTCAGCCTCCCGAGTAGCTGGGACTACAGGCATGCACCATCAAGCCCAGCTAATTTTTGTATTTTTAATAGAGATGGGGTTTCGCCATGTTGGCCAGGCTGGTCACGAACTCCTGACCTCAGGTGATCCAGAGTAAGTGTTTTAAAGCGTAAGGCAAATAATGTTTTCCATCTGCTTAAAACCTTCCATGGCTAGGAAAGTCTTAAACCATCTTGTCCCCTGACACTTCTCTGATCTCTATTCCCATCAGGCTCCCCTCTATTATTGCAATCTTCAGAGAAACCAGGCAGATGTGCTTCTGCCCCAGGGCCTCTGCATGTGCGGTCCCCTTTGCCTGGAATGCTTTCTCTTCAGGTATCAGCATGGCTTACCTCTCTTATCCAGGCCTTTGCTTCATTATTACCCTGTCATAAGAAGGCTCTTTTCTGACCATTTAACTTCAAATGGCACCTTCTCACTCTCTATTTTCTTATTCTACTTTGTTCTTCTTTAAAGCACTTCTTACAATCTGACCTATCATGTATACATACTTCCAGATTTCTTCATTGGTTGCTGCCACTCCCACTCTCACTCTGTCCTGTGCAAGCTCCATGAGAGCAGAGACTGTTTTGTTCATTGCTGCATCTCTATCTCTTAAGATATTTCTTGGCATAAGTAGGCATGCAGGTTAGTATTGCATGCATGAGTTAGGACCATAACGGTCCCAAATCCTTCTGGAAAGTTTTTCCTCAATCTTGAGGCTAGTTTACTATCATCAGATTTCTTGACCATT
>NW_016830675.1:0-1354 GCF_001698545.2 Rhinopithecus bieti
AAAGCAATCTCTCAGAAAGCTTCTCTCTAGTCATTATCTGGGGATATTACATTTTCCATGATGGGACCCTATGGGCTAACAAATATCACTTTGCAGATTCCACGAAAAGAGTGTTAGCAATCTGCTTCCTGAGGTCTAAGGTGTAACTCTGTGAGATGGATTCACAGATCACAAAGAAGCTTCTCAGAAAGCTTCTTTCATGTTTTGAACTGATAAAATTTCCTTTATCAGCATAGGCCTTAATGCGATGCAAGGAAGCCCTTCTCAGTTTCCTCAAAGACAGTGTTAATGGACTGCTCCACGAAACATAAGTGTAACTCTGTGAGATGAATTCACACATCACCAGGCAGTTTCTAAGAAAGCTTCTTTCCCGTTTTTTATGAGGATAATTCCCTTGTCACCGTATGCTTCATTGCGCTAAGAAGTATCCAATTGCAGATTTCCAGAAAACTGTGATAGCAATCTGATCACTGAAGAGAAACGCGTAAATCTGTGAATTGCATTCACACATTGCAATACAGTTTCTCAGAAAGCTTCTTTCCAGTTTTGATCTGAGGATATTTCCTTTTTCACCATAGCCCTCAGTGAGCTGCCAAATATCACTTTGGAAAATCCATGACAACAGTGTCAGCAAACTGTTATAAGAAGGTTAGTGTGGAACTCTGTGTGATGAAGTCACACATCAGACAGCAATCTCTCAGAAACTTCTCTCTAGTTATTATGTGAGGATATTTCCTTTTTCACCATGGGACCGAAATATCACTTTGCACATTCCACGAACATAGTGTTAGCAAACTGCTTCCTGAGGTCTAAGCTGTAACTCTGTGAGATGAATTCACAGATCACAAAGAAGTTTCTCAGAAAGCTTCTTTCACGTTTTGAACGGATGATATTTCCTTTATCAGTGTAGGCCTCAATGCGATCCAAGGAAGCCCTTCTCAGCTTCCTCAAAGACAGTTTCTAGGAAAGTTTCTTTCTAGTTTTCATCTGAGGATATTTCCTTTGTCAACGTAAGCTTCATTGCACTAAGAAGTATCTCATTGCAGATTGCCAGAAAACTGTGTGAGCAACCTGATCACTGAAGAGAAACGTGTAACTCTGTGAGTTGCATTCACACATCGCAATGCAGTTTCTCAGAAGGCTTCTTTCCAGTTTTGATCTGACTTTATTTCCTTTTTCACCATAGCCCTCAATGAGCTCCAAAATATCACCTTGGATAATGCACGACAACAGTGTTAGCAAACTGGTAAAAGAAGTGAAGGGTGGAACTCTCTGTGATGAAGTCACATATCCGAAAGCAATCTCTCAGAGATCTTTCTAGTTATTATGTGAGGATATTTCCTTTTTCACCATG
>NW_016830676.1:0-1393 GCF_001698545.2 Rhinopithecus bieti
TCCAGCCTGGGTGACAAGAGTAAACTCTGTCTAAAACAAAACAAAACAAAACAAAACAAAAAATCCTAAAATTTACATAGTATGACAAAAGACCCTGAATAGCAGAAGCATTCAAGCAAAAAAGAACGGCTAAATGTATCATCCTACCTGACTTTGAAATATACTGCATAGCTATAGTAATGCAAACAGTATGGTACTTGAACAAAATAAGTCACATAGGCCAATGGAGCACAAAAGAGATGGGAAGTATATCCATGTATTTAAATTAAAGCTAACTGATTTTTTATATAGGTGACAATTTCTTAGGAAAATAAGAGTATCTTCAATAAGTAGTGTTGAGAAGACTATAGCACATGCAGAGCAATGAGTCTCTCATCTTACTCCATATATATAAATCAACTCAAAATATATTAAATACTTAAATGTAAGGCCTGAAACTCTGAAACTACTACAAAAAATATAGACTGAAAGCCCCGTAACATTGGTTTGGGCAGTGACATTTTTTTACTTAACCTCAAAATCCCAGGGAACTAAAGGAAAAATTGATGAGTCAGATTACTTCAAATTAAAAAGTTGCTGCACAGAATCTGATACAATCAACAAGACAAATGGGAGATTTTTGCAAATCATACATGTGACAAGGGGTGAATGTCAAGATTATGTAAGAAAGTGACTATACAATAAAAAAATTACTATAAAAATGAGCAAAAAGCTTAAATATATTTTTTAAAAGACATACATACATATGGCCAAGAGATATTTTTAAATGCTCAATGTCACTTATTATCAGAGAAAGGCAAGCCAAAAAATCTATGAGATATAAAGTCACTCATATTAGAATGACTCTTATTAAAAAGAAAAAAGTGTTGGTAAAGATTGGAAGTAAAAGGAATGCTTGCACACTGCTGGTTTGAGTGTAAATGAGGACAGCCATTATGAATACCAAAACAGAGATTTCTCAATAAATTTAAAATAAAACTACCATATAATACAGCCATTTCACTATTGGATATATGTATTTAAAAACAAATGAAATCGGAATGAGAAACATTTGCACTTCTATGTTGTTTGCAACACTCTTCATAATAGCCAAAATATAGAATCAACAGTTCAACATCTAATGAGTAAATGCCAACAATGTAGTGTATATATACAATGGAATACTATTTATCTTTTAAAAAGCCAGGAACAGAAAGAAAATTTTATGATTTCACCTAAACATGAATTATATAAAACTTAAATTCACTGAAGTAGAAAATAAATTTGTAACCGCCAGACACCAAGATATTTAAAAGAGGGCTTTAGAAAGATGTTTGTGAAAGAATACAAAATTATAGTTAGATAGAAGTAATATATTCAAAAGACTTATTGTACAGCATGGTGTCTATAGTTA
>NW_016830677.1:0-918 GCF_001698545.2 Rhinopithecus bieti
GTTTTCCTGGAATCTGATGTCCAGCTGGGGCCTAGATTCTCCAGCCGTGGACTGGTGTCTGGATGGAGTCTTACAGCTACCTGGGGTGAGGTGTTCTCCCGAGGTGTGGCTGTAAACCTGGGACCTAAAGTCTACTTGGAGTCCAGTGTCTACCTGGAGCCTGATGTGACCTGGGGCCCTATGTAAACTTGGGGCTTGGTATTTAGGTCGGGTTCGGGAGACCACCAAGGGGTTGATCTCAGCGGGGGCTGACATTTTCTTAGTGCCTGGTGTTTACCTGAGGCCTTGTCAACTTGGGACCGGATATCCAACTGAGGCCTGGTATTTCCTGGTACCTGAGGACTTCCTGGGACCTGGGTTTCCCAGACCCGGATTTTCACATGGGGCCTGATGTCTGGAGTTCTGAGGCCTAGGCCTTTACTTGGGACCTAGATGTGCACTTGAGCAGAGCCTCCCCAGCAAAGGCCTGGGGCCACCAGGAGGCTGTGAAAAAGAAGCAGGGCATCTGTTTCCCAGATGCTTGTGAGTTTGTCAGCGCCTAGAGTGAAAGGACAAGTGCCCTGGACATAGGGAGGAGCCCGGGCACCGACATCACCCCAAGGCCCACTTGTGCTCAGGTTAGACTCTCCTGAGCCACCAGGGGGTGCGTGGAGTGGGGAGGGCATCTGTTTACATGCGCAGCCTCTCTCTCACCACTGCCATCCCTCTTTGCAGCTGAGGTGCGGGACCTGTGGGAAGGAGAGGGAGGGCAAAGGCCATGGTTACAGCACCTGGGCCACAGGTGACAGGCAGGTTCTCACCGAGGTGACATGGAGGGCCCCACCACAACCCTGGTGGAGGGTAGGTTCCAAGGTGCAGCCCCAGCCCCGCCCCAGCCTGGAGTGTTCACCTGGGCCCGGGGAGGGGGGCAGCAGTCTG
>NW_016830678.1:0-3134 GCF_001698545.2 Rhinopithecus bieti
ATTTGATTATTTTAAAAGTATGGAAGTTTTCTAGTCACTGAAGAAAGGAGCGGAAACTGCACTTATTTTTGTATAGAGTTATTTAACTACCTCCTAAACACATATGTGAAAATTTTTTTTGCTGGTGCAAAGTATTTTAGTAAGAATTCATATATTGAGATTATGATTAGCGAACTCAATTTATACATTTGCTATCTTGCTCAAGCCTGACATGGCCACAAAACCCAAGTTTACTCCAAAATATGTAGCTTCAAAATAACAAATACCGGAAAGTTTGCTGTGGAAACTATTTTGTACTTTTGTACAAAAAAACTAAAGAACAAATTACCTAAAGAACAATTTGCTAAACATGAGAAATCACTCACTTTGAATATGTACAGGTAAGATAGGAACAGTGACCAGACCAGAAAATCATAGTTTATATTGAAGATAATATTCAATTGACTCAGAATGAATAACCAGCATTCTTGATAAAATCTCAGCATTTCCAGAGTGCCAAGTGTACTGATTTTTTAAAATATATTTTAGAAGGAACTTAGATCTGGTGTTTCTAATGAAAGCCAGCATCTCTGATGTTGCAACATGTATGTGAAATGGATGTTACGTCTATCCTGCCCTTTAACCCCACCATTAACAAAGTGGCTGAAAATAACAGTAAAAAAAAAATCAGTCTAAGGGAGAAAAGGACTTACGCTCTCAATTCTCTCTCTCTCTCTCTTTTTCTCTCTCTCTCTGTGTGTGTGTGTGTGTGTGTGTGTGTGTGTGTGTGTGTGAAGGGGGATGACAGAAGGCGGTCTTAACTCTTGAAAGAAACTTGTGCACAAAGTGCAGGTTTGTTACGTATGTATACATGTAACATGGTGTGCTGCGCCCGTTAACTCGGCATTTACATTAGGTATATCTCCCTAGAACTTGAAGTATAATAAAAAATATTTATAAAATAAAAAAAAAGAAACCTTTATATAGGAAGCTTACTTCGGTTTAGGTTCAATGATAAGAAAGTTTAATTTTATAATCCATAAGACCAGATACCTTCAGAAATGATTTTTCTCTGTGGGATTTCCATGACTGGTATTCCACCCAGTGTGAAATGACAGGTCTGGATGTCTGTGTCTACACCCATCAAAGCCTCAGAGCTTCATGCACTGCTATAACTTTTCTGTTAACTCCGGGTAAATTAGGAGGCTGGTACAAGGAATAATTTTAACTTCAGATTTTACAGTTTGTTTCTGTTAAGGGCAGAAGGATCTACTTTTCAATGATCTGTATTTTTAGATGTTGACTTTTTCTGATGCTATTTTTTGATTATGGAGAAAATAGAATTCTTATTAGAAATCTCAACTCCGAATTGAGAATAGATGTTTTGATACTTGTACTGCTGTGGCCAGAAACTTGGAAACATGAATTAAAGAGACCCTGGTGTTTATCTACAGATTAAGACACACAAATAAACATCAGTGTAACATCCTCACTAGCATTCTGGGAGTTAGTTACATTTACTTATTCCAGAGCAAAATTAATATACGATAAGAAGTGGAATATTTTCTGTTGATATCTAGGGTATTATGACAAGAACCTTCCTTAGAAAAGTAATAGTGTATTAGGAGGACACTGGATGCTACCACATTATTTGCCTTCAAGGCCTTCAGGGCATTGCAAACAACTGGAATCAATCTAATAACTTTATCAAGCACAAGCCAACAGTGAAATGAAAGTCATTTATCTGAAACAGCAGGCGAAAGCTTCACTGGTACCCTCGGAAGGTGGCTCACTAACCCTGCCAAAGGAAGCTTTGCTCCATCTGATCAGGGCATAATGTTTCACTGGCCCAATAATCAAGGCCTTTAGAGTTTCACAGCGTTTTCCCTCCAATAGCTAATACGGGGAGCACTGCCGACATTCTGCCCACGGTTGCCAAGGCTGAAATCAAACTTGCTTTGAATAATACTATGAAAGCCTTGAAATGAATCTTTGCCATAGGAACCAATGTTCAATTGTGGGCTCTATACAAAGCCACTCAAGGTGGGGGGGAGCAAACTTTTTGAGTTGGTTTTAGGTAACAGAAACAGACGTCTTTATTGGATTTATCTGGAAAAAAGTAAGGAAAATCCCAACATTATCTGTTCTGGTCAACAAGTGTAAGGCTCAGTCCCATTTTACTTCTCTCCTTCCCCTTTAGATCCTTTTTCCTTATTCTTGACTCCATGTATGGAGAAAAAGTTCAAGTGCATCTACAGCAGTAATGCTGGGAACTTGTCACTTATTCCCATGATGCTGCTACTGCTTATAAAGCACTTTGAGGATTCTTCTATTCAGAGTTAGTGATAAGCCTCAAAAGGAAGTCAGCCTTGCTGGTGTACAGCTGCGTTTTGGGCTCATGTGTAGAAGAGCTAACATGGATTTCAGAGTCTCCCAGGTGTTTGGAATCCAGGCTCTGCTCTCAGGACCTGCGAGGTCTTAGATAAGTTGCTCAATCTCTTTGAGCCTCAGTTTTCTGAGTACAATGGCGCATACCTTACAGGACTGTGGTGTGGGTGAATTGCGACGATGTGTATGGATCCAGCTCAGGGTCTTCTTTCCTTCCTTCTCTCCTCCCTGCCTCTGAATTTCCGTCACACTGTACTTCTGAGGTCTGACTCCTGAAAGGCTAGACACAGCAAAGCTGGATGCTTGCTAGAAAACTGAGGGGCTAGAATTGAGTGTTAGGGAACCAGGGAATGACATCTGTCATCCATCCGGTTAGGGCTAGGGGGAAAGCGAGGCAGGGCAGCAGAGTGGGAAGTGGTGCCCATGAAGGCCACTTTTGGGCAGTCACCAGAGCCTCTGCTCAAGGCACTTTAGTTCTGAGTTATTTGGAGCTCAAAGTAGGGGCAGATATAAGAGAAGGACGGCAGTTATCTCCTGGTCAGGAGTTTAACAGTTTCTACTTCCTTTCAAACCTCGTTTCATCCCTTCCGGCCCAGTCAAATTCTCAGGCATCTCTGAGCAGGCCTGTGCATCATCATCTCTCCTCTGCGAGGGCGTCTTCTTCGGGCATGTTCTGGAAGGTCTTAGTGCACCTGTGGTATTTAGGGCTTGATCCTCTTTCCTCTTTATTGTCAAAGTTGTGGCTTGCTGAGGTCGGGACAGAGTCT
>NW_016830679.1:0-1427 GCF_001698545.2 Rhinopithecus bieti
AGGATGGTCTCGATCTCCTGACCTCGTGATCCGCCCATCTCGGCCTACAGATGCTGTTTTAAGGTCCCTTTTTCAATATTTTGACATCATATGAAATTTTTATTTTTAATTTTCTCTCTTGCAACTAAGTAGTTGCCAACATGCTAACACAAAACACACAGAAAGCATATATGCATCTCACTCTGGATTAACCAAATGGGAGACCACGGGTGAGATCAGGAAATCCCTGAGTTTGGTCAGTTCACCTGGCTCAACTGATTGTCGGTTCCCATGCTTGAAAGGGATTAAGAAATTGAAACCTATTTAAGTACCACAATAAAGAAGACAACATTGTTAAAGGGATAATTTGCATTTGGATGAATGGATGAGACAATTCTATGCATCACTTCCTATTTTCCCTGGATCCGTGGTGTCCAGGTGTCACTACTGAACTAACAGTCCACAAATCCACAGTTACCTGGGGAGCACTGGCGCTTTCCCCTCCTCTTCCTCATGATCATTCTGATTTTCTGTAAACAAATTCAGAAAAGCAGGTCACAGTAAGGAAATCACACTTCACACAAGCCGAAATCAGTGTCCAGTCATGGCGCAAGACATAAATATCCTCTGTGTAAGAATGTGACATTTTGACAGGAAGGTTCTAAGGCACCGTAAATTAAGTCTTGTCAGAAGTAGATGAGCCTTCTTTCCAGATCCATGGAACAAAATCTCCCTCATCTGGTAGATCATAATCACCTCTCCTCTGACCTAAGTCTGTGCCAACAGTTAAACAAACTTTTCTCACTAGAATTCAAAAATGGCCCTTACTACTCTCCAGAAGTGTTGTTGCAATACTGATTTATCTCATCATACATCATGGTCAATGAATGGTTAGAGAAATTTATATAGGAGACTGAACTGATGGATAAATTCTAACAACTCTTGCATAAAAAAGGATCTGCGGTGCTACACAGAAACATTGCCCACTCATGGGGTGAAGAACTCAGGGCCCAGCTTTGTTTAGGGAAACTTCTAAGCAAGATAAAGGTAGAAGTGTTTATGTCCTGCTTTCAAGGTGACTGCTTAGCTGGGGCAAGCTGACCTAAAGGAGACCAAGCCAGGGGCTGAGAACAGTGAATCCAGAGAAACAACATCTCCGACACATAGGCAAGAGTGCCATTGGCCTGTGACAGGCATAGAAACTCCATGGACATTGTTCAGGGACACAAATCATTATTGCATGTGACAAGAGGCATAGGAACCGAGCCAGGAGGCCTGACAGCTACCTCCTGTACACAGATGGCTATGACTTTGTCACACCTGCCTGTGGTCCAATATGCTGACATTGGGGCCAGGAAGACAAACTGATGCCATGGGACAAGGAGGAGAGGAAATTTCTCTGACTCTCGGATTACTGTGTGCAATATTCCATCATAGTTTCTTTCTTT
>NW_016830680.1:0-4452 GCF_001698545.2 Rhinopithecus bieti
TCTCAATACTAACAAACAGCACGATGAATAGAATAGTACCTCACGTCTCAGTACTAACAAACAGCACGATGAATAGAATAGTACCTCACGTCTCAGTACTAACAAACAGCACGATGAATAGAATAGTACCTCACGTCTCAGTACTAACAAACAGCACGATGAATAGAATAGTACCTCATGTCTCAGTACTAACGCTGAATGTAAATGACCTAAATACTCCACTTAAAAGATATGCAATGGTAGAATGGATAAGAATTCACCAACTACATTTCTGCTGTCTTCAGGAGACTCACCTAACACATAAGGACTCACATCAACTTAAGGTAAAGGGGTGGAAAAAGACATTCCATGCAAATGGACACCAAAGCGAGCAGGAGCAGCTGTTCTTACAGACAAAACAGACTTTAAAGCAAGAGCAGTGAAACAAAACAAAGAGGGACATTATGCAGCAAGAAAAGGACTAGTCCAACAGTAAAATATCACACTCCAAAATATATATGCACCTAACACTGGAGCTCCCAAATTTAGAAAACAATCCCTAACAGACCTAAGAAACGAGATACATGGCAACGCAGTAGTAGTGGGGAACTTCAATACTCCACTGACAGCACCAGACAGGTCATCCAGACAGAAAGTCAACAAAGAAACAATGGACTTAAACTATACCCTACAACAAATGGACTTCACAGATATTTACAGAACATTCTACTCAACAACTGCAGAATATACACTCTATTCATCAGCACATGGAAAATTCTCCAAGATAGAACATATGATAGGGCACAAAACAAGTCTCAGTAAATTTAAGAAAATCAAAATTACATCAAGTACGCTCTCAGACCACAGTGGAATAAAATTGGAAATTAACTCCAAAAGGAACCCTCAAAATCATGCAAATATATGGAAATTAAATAACCTGCTCCTGGATGATTGTTGGGTCAACAATTAAACCAAGATGGAAATTTTAAAAGTCTTTGAACTGAACAATAACAGTGACACAACTTATCAAAACCTCTGGGATACAGCAAAAGCGGTGCGAAGAGGAAAGTTCTGAGCATTAAATGCCTACATCGAAAAGTCTAAAAAAGCACAAACAGACAATCTAAGGCCACACCTCACAAAACTGGAGAAAGAAGAACAATCCAAACCCAAATGCAGCAGAAGAAAAGAAATAACAAAGATCAGAGCAGAACTAAATGAAATTGAAACAGACAAAAAAAATGCAAAAGATAAATGAAACAAAAGGCTGGTTTTGAAAAGATAAATAAAACTGATAGACCATTAGCAAGACTGAAACGGTAATTATTTTTAAATTGCCAGTAAGTAAAAGTCTAGGACCATAAGGATTCACAGCTGAATTCTGTCAGACATTCAAAGAGGAACCAGCACCAATCCTATTGACACAATTATTCCAGAAGATACAGAAAAAGGGAATCCTCCTTAAATCATTCTATGACGCCAGTATCACCCTAGTACAAAAACCAGGAAAGGACCTAACAAAAAATTAAAACTATAGACCAATATTCCTGATGACACAGATGCAAAATTCCTCAACAAAATACTAGCTAACTGAATCCAGCATCACATCAAAAAGATAATTCATCATGATCAAGTGGGTTTCATACCAGGGATGCATGGATGGTTTAACATCCACAACTCAATAAATGTGATACGCCACATAAACAGAATTAAAACCAAGAATCACGTGATCATCTCAACAGATGCAGAAAAGGCATTTGACAAAATCCAGCATCGCTTTATGATTAAAACCCTCAGCAAAATCGGCATAGAAGGGACACACCTTAAGGTGATGAAAGCCATCTACGACAAACCCACAGCCAACATTGCACTGAACAGGGAAAAGCTGAAATCATTACCCCTGAGAAATGAAATCAGACAAGGATGTCCACTTTCACCACTTCTATTCAACACAGTACTGGAAGTCCTAGCCAGAGCAATCAGACAAGAGAAAGAAATCAAAGGTATCCAAATCGGTAGAGGAAGTCAAACTGTGGCTGTTTGCTGATGATATGACTGTATAGCTAGAAAACCCTAAAGACTCATCCAAAAAGCTCCTCGAACGGGCACATGAATTCAGCAAAGTTTCAGGATACAAAATTGATGTACACAAATCAGTAGCTCTGCTATACAACAACAGCAACCAAGTTGAGAATCAAATCAAGAACTCAACCCCTTTTACAATAGCTGCAAAAAAATGAAATAAAATAAAATACTTAGGAATACACCTAACTAGGGAGGCGAAGACCTCTACAAGGAAAACTACAAAACACAGATGACACCAACAAATGGAAACATGTCCCATGCTCATGGATGGGAAGAATCAATATTGTGAAAATGACCATATTGCCAAAAACAATCTACAAATTCAGTACAATTCCCACCTAAACACCACCATCATTCTTCACAGAACTAGAAAAAAAAATCCTAAAATTCATATGGAACCAAAAAAGAGACCACATAGCCAAAGCAAGACTATGCAAAAAGAACAAATCTGGAGGCATCACATTATCCAACTCCAAACTATACTACAAGGCCACAGACACCAAAACAGCATAGTACTGGTATAAAAATAGGCACAATGAAACAGAATAGAGAACCCAGAAGTAAACCCAAATACTTAGAGCCAACTGATCTTCAACAAAGCAAACAAAAACATAAAGTGGGGAAAGGACACCCTATTCAACAAATAGTGCTGGGACAACTGGCAAGCCACATGTAGAAGAATGAGATTGGATCGTCACCTCTCACCTTACACAAAAATCAACTCAAGATGAATCAAAAACTTACATCTAAGACCTGAAACCATAAAGATTCTAGAACGTCGGAAAAACCCTTCTAGACATTGGCTTAGGCAAAGACTTCATGACCAAGAACCCAAAAGCAAATGCAACAAAACAAAGATAAATAGATGGGGCTTAATTAAACTAAAAAGTTTCTGCACAGCAAAAGAAATAATCAGCAGAGTTAACAGACAAACCAGAGTGGGAGAAACTCTTCACAATCTATACATCCGACAAAGGACTGATATCCAGAATCTACAAAGAACTCAAACCGGCAAGAACAAAACAATTCTATCAAAAAGTGGGCTAAAGACATGGACAGCCAATTCTCAAAAGAACATATACAAATGGCCAACAAGCATACGGTAAAATGCTCAACATCACTAATTATCAGGGAAATGCAAATCAAAACCACAATGTGATACCACCTCACTCCTGCAAGAATGGCCATAATCAAAAAATCAAAAACATCGATTATTAGTATAGATGTAGTGAAAAGGGAACACTTTTACACTGTTGGTGGGAATGTAAACCAGTACAACCACTATGGAAAACACTGTGCAGATTCCTTAAAGGGCTAAAAGTAAATCTACCATTTGATTCAGCAATCCCACTACTGGGTATCCACTAAGAGGGAAAGAAGTCATTATATAAAAAAGATACTTATACTTGCACGCATTTATAGCAGCACAATTTGCAATTGCAAAAATAGGGAACCAGCCCAAATGCCCATCAATCAACAAATGGATAAAGAAAATGTGGTATACATATACCATGGAATACCACTCAGCCATAAAAAGGAACCAAATATTGGCATTTGCAGCCACCTAGATGGAACTAGAGACCATCAATCTAAGTAAAGTAACTCAGGAATGGAAAACCAAACATCGTATGTTCTCACTCAGATGTGGGAGCTAAGCTATGAGGACGCAAAGGCATAGGAATGATACAGTGGACTTTGGAGACTCAGGAGAAAGGTTGGGAGGGGGGTGAGGGATAAAAGACTACACAGTGGGTACAGTGTACACTGCTTGGGAGATGGATGCACCAAAATCTCAAAAATCACCACTAAAGAACTTATTCATGCAACCAAACACCACCTGTTCCCCCCAAAAACCTATTGAAATTAAAAAAGAAAAAGAATCTCAGAGAAAAAAATAATAAGGCATGGCCCTGGACCCATAGATTTCCATGTACTAAAGGAGAATGATATTGTACACACCACCAGCTCCCCGCAAAAACAAAAAAAAAGTCCTTTTCTAAAACTTTGGTAGAATATACATAACATAAAATTCACTATTTTAACCATTTTAAGTGCACAATTCAGTAGCACTAACCATATTCAGATTGTTGTGCAACTATCACCACCATGTTCTTTTTAACATAAATTTAATTAAAATTTAGAGGCCGGGCGCGGTGGCTCAAGCCTGTAATCCCAGCACTTTGAGAGGCCGAGATGGGCGGATCACGAGGTCAGGAGATCGAGACCATCCTGGCAAACACGGTGAAACCCTGTCTCTACTAAAAAAATACAAAAAACTAGCTGGGCATGGTGGTGGGCGCCTGTAGTCCCAGCTACTCGGGAGGCTGAGGCGGGAGAATGGCGTAAACCCAGGAGGCGGAGCTTGCAGTGAGCTGAGATCCGGCCACT
>NW_016830681.1:0-4545 GCF_001698545.2 Rhinopithecus bieti
CTCTCTCAAAACATCAACAATGGAAAGACGTGCCCATGTCCTCCCCTCGGGCCACTCTGGGGGTCTGGAAATGCTGCAGCAGGGAGCAGGCCCCAGGCTGCACCTGTCCTGTCCTCAAAATGCTGTGTGCAAAAGTGAGCAATAAATCGTTTCAAAGACGCAAGGAAGAAAAACCAAAACATCAGCAGAATCTTCTTTCCCATAATCTTCATGCACCTCCTGGTCCAGATGAGTTCATGTTCCCATCTCTAAGCACAGGGATTGATTACGATGGCATTTATAGGACTGAGCGACCCCACACTCTGTGATCCAGCATGGAGTTATGATTTACGTCACCATAGGAAGAGTACAGAGGCTTACACAGAAAAAAAGCAAATTTTCAAGTAAATAGGCAATGAGTTTGGGGAAGGTATTAAAAATTTCTGCTATATCAGAGATGTGATCCAAATTACAAAGTGTTGCCAATCAAAACATTTATGCTTAGTTTAAATAGTTTTCAGAAGATGTGTGCTAGGCAAAACTATCATCCTCTGATTAAAGTTTCACTAAGTTGCTGTCACGGAGTGAATAGGAAATACTTGTACATGGAAATGGATATTTTCTGAGTTTTAAAAGAGAAGTTTTCCAGTTCTTTGACATTATCAAATATATTAACCATGAATAAACATTACCTTAATAAAAGAGTTATTTTCACTTTTTCAAAAAAAAAAATCTAAACACAGAACCAACAACAACAGTGATGAAACCACGAAAGAAAAAGTCCACGACAAAAGCACTGATATGTGGCATAGAAGATCTAGAATCACACACAGACTCTAAGCCTGACTCACCCATTGACTGTTGTGACGTTAGTGCAAAACTTACAATTATCTGTATATACAAAACTTACAGTGATATGTATATACAACACTTATAATTATATGTATATATGAGCCGTTTTACCTGGTTTTGGGTCTCACAAGAATAACAAATAATTTATATTTCAGGAGCTCCACAATGAATTAATATGTAGACAGATTTATTGATTCATTTGTTTCTATTTTATTGTTAAATTGATTTAATTTTACCACAAATGAACATACCATTTTTACCCTCTTAGCCATTTTTAAGTATACAGTTCAGTATTTTAGTATATTCATGTTGTTATAAATCCAATCTCCACAACTTTTCATTTCTTGCAAAAATGAAACTGTGTACCCATTAAACAACTCCCAATTCCCCCTGCCCCACCCCCTAGGAACCCTCTAGTATCATTCCACTTCCTGTGTCTAGGAGTTTGCACACTCGAGATATTACATATAAATACAATTATACAGTGTTTGCCATTTGTAAATGGCTTATTTCACTTAGCATAATGTAGTCAGGGTTCATCCATGCTGTAGCATACATCAGAATTCCTTCCATTTTGGGATGAATAATATTTTACTGTGTGCCAAAACGTGCATCACATTTTGCTTATGCAGTCATTCATTGATGGACACTTAGGCTGCTTCTACTGTCTGGCTATTGTGAACAATGCTGCTTTGAACATGAGTGTAGAACTATCTCTTTCAGACCCTATTTTCAGGTTTACTCAGTATGTATCCAGAAGTGTAATCGCTGGATTATACAGTAATTCTGCTTTTAAGTGTTGAGGAACTGACATACTGTTTTGCATAGCATGTGCACCACCTTAAATCTCTTCCAACAGTGTACAGGGGTTTCAATTTCTCCACCGTCTAGACAACATTTGTTATTTTCTTTTTGAAAATATAGTAACCATGGCTACTATTAGCCATGGTTATTATTTATTTTATTCACCAGATTATCTTCTTCAGTGTTTGAGTTTTACAAGAATATCAATTCCATTTTTCTACTATTATCCTGTTATAAATATTTCATATAAATATCTCATCAAAGATAATTTATTGTTACTGTTTTTATTTCAATGTTTTATAGTGAAGGCCACTGAAGATATATAAATGATACATTTTGCTTTGACTCCTTTGTGAATGGCTATACATAAAATTGTTTCAATAACTCACTATGTGCCAATCACTCCACAATGTTCAAAGTAGGCTTTAATATTGCCATGTCAAACTTCTCTACTTGTGACTTCTATATCTAACCCAGTTGGCAGCAAGATAGTTTTGTTTCTTCATTGAAATGGCTCTGGCTTTATGCAGACCATTCATTCACTTTCCATGCCACTTCCCTGAAATATCTGTGGTTCATTTTTTCAACTCAAGTAAACATGTTTTTTTCCCCAATACTCTGCTACATTCCTGATGTCATCCACACTATGCAAACGGTCAAAACATAACTCTGGTCCCTTCTAGGAGAAGCTCATAATATTTCATTCCAAATAAATTATGAAAACTTGACCAAAACATGATATACTATTCATTTGTCTTTTAATTAGGTAAATGCTTATTTGTTATCTTTCTCAAATGTTTCACCTTCTTCTATAATATTTAGCATTTTACTTTTTACCTTTTTAATTTCTAGATTATATTCATTTCTACAAGACCACGTTTTTGTTTCATTGCCTATACATTTGGCATTCCTATCTGGCAAGCTTCCTCTGTTATTTACTGGTATACATGTAATTGCTTCTTTTTCATTTATATTTTACTATCTGTGACATCTTTATAATTAGTTGATAATTTCTGTCATGCATCATTAAGATAACTCATTGCTATAAATGTCCTGTTTTTAAAATTCTTCTCAGCTCCTTTTCTCATTTTTCTTTTAATTCTTCATGTATTCTATTTTCTGATTCTTGTTTCTTAGGCTTCGAAAATACCTTTGTATGTGCCTCTGGATTACTTTAGTTTCACAATTATTCTTTAAATTTTATATAAGCTTTACATACATTTAGTATTTTCTGGATAATGATATTGTATTTGGAGCTTGAATATAAATACAAAAGATCTTTTTTTCCCAAGACATTTAATAAAAAGAAATAATGTTAATGTAGTTAGAGCAGATTAGTAGATGAAATGCATGACTTTCCCACCCACGAATAATGGTTCCTCTTTCCCTTTGCCACAAAGAACATGCCGTATATAAAGCACAGGATTTTCTTTCCTAGCTGCACATGAAGATTTCACAAGCCTTATGCCTGTGGGAGTTAATTTTAATGTATTAACTTGGGTGGGTCCAGTGCCCAGATACTTGGTCAAACATTATTCTAGATTTTTCTGTGAATGTGTTTTTTGGATGAAATTAACATTTACATTGGAAGACTCTGTGTAAAGCAGATGGCCTTCATTCTGTGGGCATGCCTCATCCAATCAGCTGAAAGTTTTGACAGAATGAAGACTGACTTCTCCCAAGCAGGAAGGGATTGGGCCAGCAGACTGCTTTGGACGCAAACAGCAACTCTTTCCAGGGTCTTCAGCCTGCCGGCCTACCCTGCCGTCTTGGACTTTTAAGGGACTGGCTCGCATGATTGTGTGCATCTATACCTATATGCAATCTATATCATCTGCATCACTCAGTTCTCCAGAGAACCCTAATATATGCCCTTAAAGGTCACTTTATATCAAGCGTTTATTTTTGCCAGACATGATTGGGTTGCACTAACATTTGCCTTCCTTTTCTTAAAATTATGCCTTCATTTTTTGTTGAATATTACCTCTAGACTCATCTTTGTAGTACAAGTGTGTTATCTGTTGTCAAGATGAAAACTACACACACACACAATTTAATAAACATGAAAGGAACTGTGGTGACCAGAATGCAGATGGATGTGAGAAAGAAGGACTATGAGCTGCCACCTCATTGATCCCCAGTGGCACCATTTTCCTTTCACCTTAACTTTTAGAAACTTTTTTTCCACTTTGCAATTGCTTTTGCAATAAACTTCACTCTCACTTAGACTCCATAACTTATCCCAGAAACCTCAATGCCTCTAAGCAGCAATAAATAGACTTGACAAAGAGACGTGTTACCTTGTTCAAACAACCTGACAATTCGGTGAAAGCACATAATGACCATCTTCACGTTGCATAGTTAACCGGAATTGCCAATTAAATTGACGTGTTCTCATCTGATGTAGTTATTGGCCTAGCTTTTTCCCTGTATTCTTGTACTGGAGACATTTAATATGGTCATCATAAGTGAAGGTAAGTTATTTCAAATAAATACACTAATTGAATCAGGTTCAATTCTACTTTGCTTTCTATATTTCAACTGTGCATGTACACCTGCACTATTAATTTGGTTTTAATTATAATTTTGATTATTAATTTGAATCTAAACTTATCTCCCATCCCTGATACTTACCTGGTTGGAGCTAGCACAATCTTTGACTGGATTATAGTAGTTACCTCCAAATGACCCTACTGTGTTTGCTTTTGCCGCCCATTAACGCTTGCACTCAGTCCAGCAGCCAGAATGTTCCTTTAAAGATACATGTCAAATCATATTACTCCTCTGCTCACAACCTTCCAATAGCTCTTAATCATACTTCAGCTGAAAACCGTAATCCTTAAATTGGCCTGCAAAGTCCATTATGATTCAGTCCTCAGTACCTTTCCAACTATTTCTCCTGCTGCTTTT
>NW_016830682.1:0-2192 GCF_001698545.2 Rhinopithecus bieti
TTTTGGAGACAGGGTCTCCTCTCGCCCCGGCTGGAGTGCAGTGGTGCGATCTCGGCTCACTATAACCTCAACCTTCCGGGCTCAAGCGATGCTCGTGCCTCAGCCTCCTGACTAGCTCGGACCACAGGCGCGGGCCACCACCCTCGGCTAATTTGTGTATTTTTAGTAGAGATGGGGTTTCGCCAGGATGCCCACGCTGGTCTCGAACTACTGGGCTCAAGTGATCTGCCTGCCTCAGCCTCCTGAAGTGCTGGGATTACAGGCATGAGCCACCAGCAACACGCCCAGATTCTTCTATACCCTTAATTGGGAGATAAGGCTTCTGCCTGCGGGTTGTACGTTCTTCCAACGGGCCCCACCTTTGCTGTGGACTAAACAGGAACCACTGGACCAGAGTCCTTTGGCTCTCAGCCCTGTAGGAGATTTTAATCAAAAATTCTAGGCCTCAGGGAAAAACAGGGTTAGGCTGAAAATGCACACAGGGCTCCTGTAAACTTCTTTTCATAAACCACTCGCCCAGGGCATTAAATAGGGTATTTAGTTGATCGGAACCCTCCAGGGAGACCCCGACCCTTCTCTTCGTAGCCCCAGCTCCCGTCCCCGGTTCCACTGAGGCAAGGGGACTTTCCAGTCTCCTCCACTCAGCCATTCTTCTTCCCATAAAGTCTTGCATTAAGTGAATGAATCAATCATCAAGAGTTAATGAAGCTCTGACTTTGTACTTATCATCCTTTGCTTGGTACAGCTGGACACTGCCTTAGAAACAATCTCCAGGTCACTTTCCCAACTGCTTTTGTGAGGCCCAGTTTTCCATTTTAAAATCTAAGAATACCTCCACATGCCAAGAGTCAGCACTCCGGGAAGCCCCGTCCAGCGGCTGGCGCAGCCAATCGCAGCGCGGGCAAGCGGTGGGGCGGGCCTGCCTGGGCGGCAAGGGGACAGGGAGGCTAGGGGTTTTATAGATCAATTAGCTGCTTTCCGGCGGCCTTAGGCGACAGGAGACTCCTGGACCCAGCACCTGCTCACTGTGCCTGTCCACCTTTGGCTACTGCAGCTGACACCCCAGTGGGCTAAGATTGGACAGGAGCCACCAGGGACCCAGGAAGTCCTTCAGCTCTGTGAGTGAGGGATTTTCGGGGTGCCAGGCCGCAGTATTCCCAGGGCTGGTGGAGTGGGACCGGGAGGCTCGACCCCGGCAAATCAGGCAGGGGCGCCCCATGCTCCCTGCAACACCACCCACGTCCTGGGGCCGCAGTGAGCATGAGCGGAGGGCAGGAGCAAGAGGCAGGGACCTGACCTGGGTCCCCAGCCCAAAGCCTGGGAAACTGCGTATCCCTGTGTGGGCGCGGACACTGGGGACTCTGGTTTCCTGTGGTTCGGCCACCTGATTCAGTTTATGCTCTGTGAGGGGAGTTGGAGTGCTGGCAGGACTGGCCCACCTGCAGGACTGCAGGCCCGCGGGAGCGGCGGTAGGTAGGTGCTCTCCTTCTCAGTTTCTCCTGGGAAGACATTCAAGACCTGTTTCATTACAAGGGGCATTTGGAAAACATACTTCACCTTCTGCTGCGTATTAGCCAAGAACAAGGTGCGAAGTGACTTCCCAATTACTGGGGATCCCTTTGTCCCTTCTTGAAATTAGATGTCTTCGTTCATGAGGTTTTGCCTGGATGACCTCAGCCTAGTTGGTACAAAACCTGGGCCAATGGTTTCCTAGTTTCCTGGTTGTTGCCTTAAGCTTCTCGCCCATAAGGTACCTTCCTATCCTTTTCATAGCCTAAGTTATGGTCCCATAGACCTGTTTCAGCGCCTACAGCTCTGGACAGGCTGCTTTTCATTTTGGTGGTTCCATCCAGTATCTCCACTTGCCCTGTATTTCGCCAGCCTCTTCCGCAGTCCTTATGTAAATGCTTGGAAGAATAATTTAAATATTTTTATTCTACCATGGTGGCCCTAGTTTCTCAGGTAGCAGTAAAATGGCTTTTTAGGATGGGTCTAATCAGATCCTCATTTCTTTTCCCTTTCTAGATTTTTGAGACATGAATCCTTCACTCCTCCTGGCTGCCTTTTGCCTGGGAATTGCCTCAGCTGCTCTAACACGTGACCACAGTTTAGATGCACAATGGACCAAGTGGAAAGCAAAGCATAAGAAATTATATGGCATGGTTGGTGGCATCTGAAACTGTCCAGGGGAA
>NW_016830683.1:0-321 GCF_001698545.2 Rhinopithecus bieti
GCAGGAGCAGGTGCAAGACATCCGGGCGTCCTCCCCGCCGCTCCGGGAGCCCGGGCGCTCGTCTGCACTCCCCTCCAGCCTGCTGGATGAGCTCCTGGAGACCCCGGAGTCTGCAGCAGGCGCGGTCTTTCCTAGAAAGCGAGGCCCCGACGGAGCTGCAGGACGTGGGAGAGCCCGCTTTGCTGGAACCGCTGCTCCTCAGCGAGGAGGAATACCGGGCTCTGCTGGAGGAGCTTTAGGACGCCGGGTTGGGACGGGATCGGGGGCGGGGCTAGGCGGTGGCCTCCCTTTCGCGGAGAGCACCTGCCTCGCTGTGGAGAG
>NW_016830684.1:0-320 GCF_001698545.2 Rhinopithecus bieti
TATAATAGATATAGGTATAAAATATAGACATAATAGACGTAGGAACAAAATATAGACATAGTAGATGTAATAGATATAGGTATAAAATATAGACATAATAGATATAATAGATATAGGTATAACATATAGACATAATAGATATAATAGATATAGGTATAAAATATAGACATAATAGATACAATAAATACAGGTATAAAATACAGCCATAACAGATATAATAGAGATAGGTATAAAATAGAGATATAATAAATATAGTTATAAAATATAGATATAATAGATATAAAAGATATAGGAATAAAATATAGATATAATAGATATAA
>NW_016830685.1:0-910 GCF_001698545.2 Rhinopithecus bieti
GAAGTGGGCAAATGACCCTATTTGGCTCTGTGAAATGAAAGACCCTTTTAGAGAGCTTCTGTCAAAAGTTCCTCCTTTTCTTCTACTTAGTATGGTATGCGGATGTGAAGGCTGGAACCACAGCAGCCGACTTCCAATCACGAAGGAGGAAAAACACAAGGGTGAAAGTGACATGGTGGGAGATACTATGGATACATGGAAGAGAAATTCTGACAGCAATGAGTTGCTGAAGCCTACATTATTCTGTATTATACATGGCAGACAACACTAGACTGTCAGTTGCGAACCAAAACCACCATCACACATACACACACACCCCAAAAAAACCAAATAACCACTAAATACACAGGAAATCATTGACCATTGAAAATATTTTGCCAGGCACAGTGGCTCATGCCTATAATCCCAGCACTTTGGGAGACCGAGGCAGGAGGATTGTTTGAGGCCAGGAGTTTGAGACCAGCTTGGCCAACATGGTAAAACCCGCGTCACTACTTTAAAAAAAAAAAAAAAAAAAGAGCTGAGCATAGTGGTGCACACCTGTAGTCCCAGCTATTCAAGTGGCTGAGCCACAAGAATCGCTTAAACCCGGGAAGTGGAGGTTGCAGTGAGCCGAGATCGCGCCACTGCACTCCAGCCTGGGTGACAGAGTGAAACTCTGTCAAAAAGAAAAAAGAAAAAAAGAGCCATGTAATCACCTTAGCAAAATAGTAAGTTATCCTATACAAAATAGATAATGCAATTTAATAGAGAATGACATGCCTTTTGTCAAAAAGAGTTCTGTAGATGGATGGTGATGGCTGCACAACAATGCGAATGTACTTCATGCCACTGGACTGTGCACTTAGAAATTAAGATGGTAAATCTGTGTACTTTACCACAATCAAAAAGAAATCTAGAGTGCCTATAC
>NW_016830686.1:0-914 GCF_001698545.2 Rhinopithecus bieti
AAATAATCCCAGTAAAAACTCGAAAGAAGCTATCTTTGAAATTGCTTTGTGTGTGTGGATTCATCCGTCGTAGGCAAACCTTTCATTGATTCAGCATGTCGGAAACACTCCTATTGTAGAATCTGTGAGGGGACATTTGGGAGCCCACTGAGGCACGGGGGAACAACTGAATATTCACAGATATATACCATAAATAAGATACCTGTGAATCTGTGTTGTGAGGTGTGGATTCATGTCATAGAGTTTAACCTTTCTTTTGATACAGCAGGTTGGAAACACTTTTTGTAGAATATTTGAAGGGACACTTGGGAGCCCACTGAGGCATATTCAGAAAAAAAAATAGCCCCAGATAAAACTAGAAAGAAGCTTTCTGTGAAACTGCTTTGTGATGGGTAGATTCAACTCACAGAGTTAAACATTTCTTTTGATTCAGTATGTTGTCAACACTCATTTTGTGAATCTGCAAAGGGATTTGTCAGAGTCCATTGAGTCCTACAATGAAAAACTGAGTATCCAGAGATTAAAACTAGAGAGAAGCTATCTGTGAAACTGCTTTGTGATGTGTGAATTCATCTTACAGACTTTAAACTTTGTTTTAATTCAGCAGGTTGGAAAAAATCTTTTCCTAGAATCTGTGAAGAGACATTCAGGAGCCCATTGAGACCTATGGGGAAAACCTGAATATCCCCAGATAAAAACTAGAAAGAATCTATCTTGTAGAATCTGTGAAAGGACTTTTCCAAGCCCATTGAAGCCTAAAACGAGAAACCAAATATCCATAGATTAAAAACTAGAAAGATGCTATCTTTTAAACTGCTTTGGGATATGTGGATTCATATCACAGAGTTAAAATTTTCTTTTGAGTCAATAGGTTGACAACCCTTTTTATGTGGAATCTGTGAAGGGACATTTGG
>NW_016830687.1:0-3246 GCF_001698545.2 Rhinopithecus bieti
CTAAAAATAATGAAAACGGTTTCACAATGTGAAATTGTGTTTCTCATTTGAATCTGAGAAACAAACAGGCAGAGGCTGGAGATAATTATGTCTAAAAGACAGTGGGGGTACAGGGAGCATAAAGGCCAGGGAGAAAGGGAACTGCAGGAATTAGTGCTGAGAAGCAGGAGTTTGGTGGAGGAAGGAGGAGATCCAGTCCCAGATACAGGCCAATAAGTCTTTTCCCTCTCCCAAACATGGTAGTCAGCCCTGGAGGAAACAGGACAAGAGAAAAGCCCATCATACCTGCCAGTCTTCCTGAAATACAGAAATGACATCACGGTTGCTATATCGGATTAACCCAGGGTAGATGTCCTCTTCTTAAAGGAGCTGTCGTGGAAAGAATGGAAAAGAAGGAATGGAGGTGATGTCATTTTACTGGGGGAAGCCTCAGAGCAAGCATGCAACATGAGGTGCTGTATAACTGTTTCTTCAAGGAATATATTATTTCTGTTGGAAAGTTGATGGGAGATGATTATATTCTTGCAGTTGATTTCCCCTCTCACCATGTTTCTCAGTTGGTGATCAGTCCTGTCAATTCTCTACCGCATTCAGATATTTCAGAAAGCTTTCAGATGTGAGTAAGGCTGATTGCTATTTTCTATGTCATTGGAACTTTCCACTTTTCCACCTTTTCATGGTTGCATATTTTTCTCAGTGTCTCTGTGGTGGCAGCCGTGAATGAGACCCTGCCAGGTTTTCATGGCAGGGACATGATTGACAGAAGGCCCAGGTCAGTGCATTTTAAATTCCCCACCTCCTTTGCACAGAAAGCTTCCTTCCCACAGACTCCCAGCAAGGGCATGAAAGTAAATCTAGTTCTCTGGGGCTGTCTTTTACTTTAATGTGTAACTGGTGGAGGACTCCCCATCAGCCTTGCAAATACTCTCTTAGAACTGCATTGATACCTAAAATTTCTTTCTCTTTCTTTTACACAGGAGTCAGCTTTGCATAGTGGTCTGTGAGTTCTCCCACACTACCTTCATGCCTGCCCACAATCCCTCACAGGTATCTTCCCTGATACATTATCTTATATGTCTAATCCCATCCTGGATGCATCTCAGCTGGTAAAAACTAACATACCAGGCTTGATTCTTTGCACTTAGGTTTTTTCCTTTCTCTCCTACAAGTTGTCAGTAACCATGTCCTAGAGTTTTATGTATTACCCCTTGTTCTCTATATATGTGTAAATAGGTACTGTTGAGGGGCATGTCCTATGTGCCAGGCCCTGTGCTAAATACTTTACCTGTACTTCATTTAATTCTCACACTACCCTGTCAGGTAGACATTATTTCCATTTTGCCAATGAAAAGACAGAAGCTTAGTGTAGTGTGAAATCTTTCCTGATGTCATATGGCTAGTAATAGCTGGATCTGAGAATTCATTCTAGGAGTATTTGACCTCAACGGTAATGACGATGGTAGTAATATAGCAGCTGACATTGGTTCGTCAGTGTGTGGCATCTTGTTTCACTGACTACATTAAACCTTTAAAAGAATGGTAAGGAGCAAGCTGTCTCATACTTCAGGGTATGAAAGAAGTAGAAATTAACCCAAGCACAATGAATGAAGGAAACAATAAGGATTAGAGTGGATAAAAATAAAATGGAGAAAGGAAAATAATATAGAAAATTAATGAAACAAAAAGTTGATTCTTCAAACTAAAATCAAGAAAATTGATGACCATTTACTAGACTGACTAAAAAGAAAAGAGAGAAGATTAAAATTACTAAAATCAGAAATGAAAATGGAGTCTGAGCATGGTGGGTTATATTTTAATAGTAGCAGTTTGGGAGGTCACAATGGGAGGATTTCTTGAGGCCAGGTGTTTGGACCAGCGTAGGTAACATGGGGAGACCCTGTCTCTATAAAAAAAAATTAAAAACCAATTAGCTGGGCATACTGGCATGCATCTGTAGTCATGGTATCTTGGGAGGTTGAAGAATGAGAATTGCTTGAGCCCAGGAGGTTGAGGCGGCGGTAAGTCATAATCACGCCACTATATTTCATCATTGGCTGGCCTACAGAGTAAGAGCCTGTCTCTCTCTCTTAAAAAAAAAAAAAAAAAAAAAAAAAAAAAAAAAAATGAAATGATTATTACCAATTCTAATAAAATGATTTTGAAATTACTGTAAATAATTGTATGCCAATAAATTGTATAACTTAGATGAAATAGACAAATTCCTAGAAAAACACAAAAATATGAATAGAACTATAACCAGTAATAAGATTGAATCAATAAAAGCATTTGATGAAACTCAATGTTTTTTCATAATAAAAACGTTCTAACTAAGAATGGAAGAAAACCACCTCAACATAAAGGCAATATGTGAGAAACCCAATGTTAATATCATACTCAATGGAGAAAGACTGAAAGCTTTCCCTGTATGAGCAGGAACAAGACAAGGATGCTGCTTTTGACACTTCTATTCAATATAGCTTTGAAAGGTCTAGTCAGAAAAACTAGGTGAGAATTTAAAAAAAGACATTCAAATTGGAAGAAAGGAGTAAAATTATTTCTGTTAGCAGATAACTTGAACTTATATGTAGAAAATCCTAAAGATGGAACAAACTTATTAGAATTAATAAATGAATTCAGTAATGTTGCCTAATACAAAATCAACATTCAAACATCAGTTGTATTTTAATACACTAACCATGAACAATCTGAAGGGAAATTAAGAAAAAAATTTAATTTGTATTAATATCAAAAGAATAAACTATTTAGGAATAAGTTTAACCAAAGAGCTGAAATGATTATACCTGAAATCCATAAAATATTGCCTAATGATGACATCAATAAAATGAAAGATATTCTGTTTTCCTGAATTAGAAGACTCAGTATTGTTAGGAGGACAGAGCTACCCAAAGTGAGCTGCAGATTCAACACACTTCCTATCAGAATCTCAGTGACATTTTGCAGAGAAAGAAAATCTGTCCTAAAATTTACATTGAATCTCATGACTCTAAATAGACAAACAACTTTGAAGAGGAAGAATGAAGCTGGAGGACTCACACTTCCTGATTTCAGCATTTACTACAACGCCCCAGTAACCATTACAGTGTGGTACTGGCATAAAGGAGGACATAGAAATTAGTGCAATAGAACAGAGAGCCCAGAAAGAAATACTTGCATATATGGCCAAATGATTTTCATCAATTGTGTCAAGATCGTTCAAAGGGGAAAGGACAGTGCTTTCACCAAATG
>NW_016830688.1:0-2998 GCF_001698545.2 Rhinopithecus bieti
GCCTCAGCCTCCCAAAGTGCTGGGATTACAGGCGTGAGCCACCGCGCCCGGCCAAGCTATTTCTTAAAATAATTTCTGATTTTAAATTAAGTTTATCAAATTATATACAAAGAGCTATTTAGCATCTATCAATAAGCCCATCCAATTACAAGGCCTGCAAAATAGAACAATAAATATTTGTAAACATGTATAATAGCTGAAACAGGAATGTAACAGACAAAAAGGGGGGATTGCAGGATAACCTTTAAGTGTTAACAAAAGTTTCTGATGCAACATAACCTACAGACTTGTTTACTACAACCTTTCATTTTCATTGAACTTCCTATCTAATTAGACAGCAATCAAACCTAGAAGCATAACGTCACACAGGCCTGGGATAAAATAAGGGCTCTACCACTTAAAGCTATTTAACTGAGGACAAATTATACTTAACCTCTTTGGGTTTTTGGTTTCCTCTATAAAACAGTTAACATTCTCATGAGGCTTTGTTGTGAGGATTATAAATAATGCATGTAAAGCACATGGCCTAGTACCACAGGCCTTCAGCAGAAGTTGGTTATGAATTTAGGCTAAGTATCCATCCCAGTTTGTCTGGGACAATCAAGGTTTGCACCTGTTGTCCAGGAATTATTAATGTTCCTTTTGTTCTCTGGATTAAGAAAATGTGGCACATATACACCATGGAATACTATGCAGCCATAAAAAAGGATGAGTTTGTGTCCTTTGTAGGGACATGGATGCAGCTGGAAACCATCATTCTTAGCAAACTATCACAAGAACAGAAAACCAAACACTGCATGTTCTCACTCATAGGTGGGAACCTAACAATGAGATCACCTGGACTCGGGAAGGGGAACATCACACACCGGGGCCTATCATGGGGGGGGAAGGCGGGAGGGATTGCATTGGGAGTTATACCTGATGTAAATGACGAGTTGATGGGTGCTGACGAGTTGATGGGTGCAGCACACCAACATGGCACAAGTATACATATGTAACAAACCTGCACATTATGCACATGTACCCTAGAACTTAAAGTATAACAATAATAATAAAAATTTAAAAAAAAGTGTCTTCGTTAGGGCAATAAATTATGTGGTTACTTTAATGATGATAATAATAATGAAAGGAGTTAATACCAATTAAGAGTATCATGTATCAATTATGAATTTTGAATCTTAAAGGAAAAAAATCAACCACCAAAGGAATGTAAGATCATACTCTCGTAAGCTATTCTACTGATATTTCATTTAGTTATCCAATGAACATTTAAATGTTATTTTACTTATCCTCATGCCATTCCAACAATGATATTAGACAACAAAATTTTTTTTTGTTCTATACAGGTATTGGTAAACCTCAGACATTAAAGAGTCAAATGCACAGATAAAGCACTGGTGAGTTCCAGGTATCCAGAAACAATACCCTTTTAATTCCCAGTGAAAAGTACCCATTCTTATCATGAAGAATACCCAATACCATCTAACATCTATCAATGAGCCCATCGAATTACAGGGCCTGCAAAATAGAACAACAAATATTTGTAAACATGCATTCTACACATAAATCATCAGGAGACGCAACAAAAAATAAATTACCTGACTGTTATGACATAGTATTGAAATACAATAAACTGGATTTTAGTTTTCTTCACACTCTGCTCTAGGAAAAAAAAAGAATCCATTATTCTTCCTCTTTTAAAAGATACACATTTTCTTTGAATTGGACACAACCTAAAAACAAAACAAAACAAAACAAAACAAAACAAAACACAATACAGACACACCATAACCCAACCTAACTCAATGCTAGTATTAGGGCATTTGGTGAGAGCAAGAAGGTCAAAGGGGACCAGAAGTTAGATGAAACATGTCTTTTAAGACTGAGAGACAATTTACGTTTTATTATAAGCTTAAAATAGGCCTTTCTTTTCATATCAGTAATTATTTTCAGATTCTGATAGTCACTTTCAAGAACTTACTGGGCACATTACACTAGCCTAAGGTAGAGACTAAAGTATTAAAATTCATCACAACATCATGGGCTAAAAAATCTTTGTAACATCTTTCAGTAAGTGGAGAGTGCCCAAAATCAAGTTTTAAAAAGTGGATTGGTCTTTCTACCTACCTAAGCTATATTTTTACAGTTTAGAAAAGTCACGGGGAGGGGGGTAGGCTATAATTGTGCCAGTCTTCCAGGGAAGATACAATATACCGAATGGGGTGATAAGTAGTTACTTTGTCTATAATCACGAAGAGTGAAAGAAATGATTAGCAGCAGTAGGTTTATTATTTCTTCCCCCTTTCAATCAGTCCAAAGCACTGCAGTTAATTCTGATTCAGGAAATGCGGGCTCCTTATTTCTGGCAAAAAAATCATTGTGGGGTCTTGCAAATGGTAGATGACAATCTGATATAACTGCTTCCTCTTGCCCCAAAATGAAAAAAAAACGACCTCAATAACAAGACTGCTAGGCCTCACATTCCCAGACTAACCTGTGGAATAAGTATGGTGAAACTGTCTAGGGAAGGAACGTGGCTGTCTCCTCCATCTTGAAATTAATCAGCATAAGGGAAAAAGGGACCGAGTATTCAGGAAGCAGAAGCCCAACCGGTTAATACTAGTTACTAAGCTATGGCGTGCGTGGCAGGTACCGCCTGCAGAAGCAGAGACCCCTTAGACTTTTTTTTTTTAAACGGGGGAGGGATTGGGTTGTTGGTGGATTAAACAGAAATTAACTTGAAAATAATTTGGCCTAATTCCATCCCTTACCCAGGAGAAAACAACAAACACCTAACGGCTTTTCCCTCTCTTTTGCAGGGGATCCTTCCAGTGATACCTGGCAAAGGATATGCCAGGGTTATTCGAGCAAGACCACATTTGCCTCAGATCCTCAGGGAAGATGTCATCGCGACCCCAGGGGGCGCCTAATTGGTAATACCCTGCAGAAGGGCACAAAACGAGGTTTTGCAAATCTGGGGAAATCTAAAGGCCCAGGA
>NW_016830689.1:0-313 GCF_001698545.2 Rhinopithecus bieti
ATAGATAGAATAGATATATGTATAAAACATACATATAAGAGATATAATAGATATATGTATGAAATAGAGATATAATAGATATAATAGATATATGAATGAAAGAGAGATATCATAGATATAATAGATACATGAATGAAATATAGATATAATAGATATAATAGATATATGTATAAAATATAGATATAATAGATATATGTATGAATAAATATAGATATAATAGATATAATAGATATATGTATAAAATAGACAATAGATATAATAGATATATGTATAAAATATAGATATAATAGAGAGAGGTAAAACATACAGATAT
>NW_016830690.1:0-917 GCF_001698545.2 Rhinopithecus bieti
GAAGCCCTTCTCAGGTTCCTCAAAGACAGTGTTAATGGACTGCTCCACGAAACATAAGTGTAACTCTGTGAGATGAATTCACACATCACCAAGAAGTTTCCACGAAAGATTCCTTCTAGTTTCCATCTGAGGATATTTCCTTTGTCACTGTAAGCTTCATTTCCCTAAGAAGTATCCCATTGCAGATGTCAAGAAAACTGTGTTACAAACTGATCACTGAAGCGTAATGGCAACTCTGTTAGTTGCATTCATACATCGAAGTGCATTTTCCCAGAAGGCTTCTTTCCAATTTTTATCTGAAGATATTTCCTTTTTCACCGTAGCCCTCAATGAGCTCCCAAATATCACTTTGCGGAATACAAGACAACAGTGTTAGCAAACTGTTCAAAGAAGGGAAGGGTGAAACTCTGTGTGATGAAGTCACACATCAGAAAGCAATCTCTCAGAAAGCATCTCTCTACTTCTTCTCTGAGGAAATTTCCTTTTTCACAATGGGCCCCTATCGGCTCCCAAATATCACTTTGAAGATTCCACGAAAATACTGTTGGCAAACTGCTTCATAAGGACTAAGTTGTAACTCTGAGAGACGAATTCACAGATCAGAAAGAAGTTTCTCAGAAAGCTTCTTTCACGTTTTGAACTGATGATATTTTCTTTATCAACGTAGGCCTCAACTCGATGGAAAGTATCCATTCTCAGGTTCCTCAAAGACAGTGTTAATGGACTGTTCCAGTAAACATAAATGTAACTCTGTGAGATGAATTCATACATCGCCAAGAAGTTTCTAGGAAAGCTTCTTTCTAGTTTCCATCTGAGGATATTTCCTTTGTCCCTGTAAGCTTTATTGCGCTAAGAAGTATCCCATTGCAGTTTTCAGGAAAACTGTGTTAGCAAACTGACCACTGAAGAGAAACGTA
>NW_016830691.1:0-1389 GCF_001698545.2 Rhinopithecus bieti
TAGACAGCAGAGATGGGACATCACCCGTGCCAGCTGCACAGAGTGACTGTGCAGACTGAATGACAGGGGATGGACAGAAAGCAGGACAGGGCAGGTGATCACTGAGGCACAGGCAGGGCCATGGGTCACTTACCCAGCTGCTCAGGAGCCTCACTACCCTCAGTGCTTATTAGGTACCTGATGCGTACTAGATTCTATGGCAGACACGCCAACAGAGCCCATAGTTGCAGCTGCTACAAGGAAAGTGCACCAGTAGGGAGAGAAGAAGGTGGCTGATTGGGATGGGAGGAAGACGAGGCCTTGGGACGGGCAGGCCTGAGCCACTTGGAGTGTGGATGGCCTGGGAGAAAATGTCACTCTCTCTCCCCAGTCTTGTTGGGTTCTGGGCCATAATGCATTCAGGGCCCTCAGTGGGCAGAAAATCAAACCCGGGGACTCCCACATGTCTGGAGCCCATTTTAAAGCTTTCTGAGCTCCAGCTCGGTTCCTGCCAGAGACCATGGATGACTGTGAGCTCAGTCCCTGCCTGGGACTGTGGGTGACTCTGAGTTGGTGTGCTCTGTCCGTGATACTCTCCTCCTCCCCAAAAGGAGCTGTTCAAGAAGGTGGTGCTCTACGAATGCCTCGGCTGCATCTGGGGCCAACAACAGAAGAAGCAGAATGAGCACGTGGCACCCACAGTTCGTGCCACCATCGCACACTTCAACAGGCTCACCAACTGTGTCACCACCTCCTGCCTCGGGGACCACAGCATGAGGGCCTGCGACAGGGCCAGGGTGGTGGAGCACTGGATCAAGGTGGCTAGGGTAAGCCATGGTTGGGCCTGAGGATTCCCTCTTTAAAAATGGGGAACTGTCTCCTCCATCGGCTTTCAGGATTGGCATCTGTATCTCTGGCCTGAGCCCTGCACATCCCCTAAGCCTTCTTGCCAGAGCTTCAGTGACCTTGACACCCATGGCCCAGTGGGGGCTGCTCACTTCCGACCTGGGCTCTCCCTTGGGTTAAACTACAATCCTCCTAGATGACTGACATTCACTAGGCCCCAGGTGTGCCCTCCTGAGGCTCCCTGGGCCTCTGCTTCGACCAGGAGGGGAGATCTCAGCAGAGGGGGCTGAGGCTGAAGTGGGCCGGGCTCCAACTCTGGACCTCACAGCTCACTCTTCCCTCTCCAGGAGTGCCTAAGCCTCAGCAACTTCTCCTCAGTGCACGCCATCGTCTCTGCTCTGTGCAGCGACCCAATACATCAGCTACACAAGACATGAGCAGCAGTGACCAGGTGAGGGGGGCTCTCTCCACTGGAGCACCAGGGTTGACCTAGGGACCCATAGGTCTCCCCATGTGCCCTCAATGATTCTGAAAGGTTCTTGGAGACCAGGGACACTGGAGGCA
>NW_016830692.1:0-1420 GCF_001698545.2 Rhinopithecus bieti
TCCCTGTCCATTTTGAACATTTTTGCCAGATCTAGGAAATTTCTTCAGTTCCTTGGGCTCTTTTGAAGTCGGGCATGTGACTAAGTCTTGTGTCTAAGTTTCACCAATGAAACTCATATCAAGATATTTCAAAATTGATCAACTTAACGTTTCAAATGGAATTCGTTTTGTGGGCAAGGGTGGAGGTGGAGGTTCCAGCTTTCACAAGCAAGAGTAGTTGCTCATGTACATGTATCAGGTGCAGACAGCACATTCGTGTGTCAACAGTGGCAATTCCCATAGTTCTTGTGCCAGCAGGAGAGGCAGGTGACTTACTCACTATACCTGTCCCATGGCATAATTTTGGGCATAGTTCCTAGAAGCCTAACTGTGAGCCTGGATTTCTGTCCCTCCCAATCATTCTGTGAGCTACCTACCTTTTTGGCTTAATTATGCAGAGGCTGGGACTGCTGCTGTCAACTGAAAGCGTTGAATGTTCAAGTATTAAACAATAAAACAGGCCAGGCCTGGTGGCTCATGCCTGTAACCCCAGTGCTTCACAAGGCTGGGGCGGGTGGATCGCTTCAGCCCAGGAGTTTGAAACCAGCCCAGGCAACATGGCACAACCCAGTCTCTACAAAGAAATACAAAAATTAGCCGGGCATGGTGATGTGCGTGTGTAATCCCATCCACTTTGGAATCTGGGGAGGGAGGATCATCTAAGCCCAGGGAGGTCAAAGCTGCAGTGTCATGAATGCACCACTGCACTGCAGCCTGGGTGACAGAGCGTAACCATCTCAAAAAAAAAAAAAAGCAAATAATAAAAATCATATATCTCCTCCCTTTAACCCCCCGCCCTCCAGCTTTTGGTTGTTTTACAGGTATTTCATTATTGGATGATGATATTCACTTGAGTGACTAGTAGGGTAGGATACAAATACAATTGGTATCTTAATTGAATTGGGGGAGTTGTTTCATTAAAACTGCATAAAACTGGCTGGGTGCCATGGCTCATGCCTGTACCCAACACTTTGGGAAGTCAAGGCAGGCAGTCACTTGAGGCCTGGAGTTTGAGACCAGCCTGGCCAACATGGCGAAACTCCGTGTCTACTGAAAATACAAAAATTAGCTGAGCGTCATGGCCAGCCTGGCCAAGATGGTGAATCCCCATCTCTAATAAAAATACAAAAATTAGCCAGGTGTGGCGGCATGCAACTGTAGTCCCAGCTACTTGAGAGGCTGAGGCAGGAGAATCGCTTGAACCTGGGAGAAGGAGGTTGCAGTAAGCTGAGATCATGCCACTGCACTCCAGTCTGGGCAACAGAGTGAGACTCTGTCTCAGGAAAAAAAAAGAGTATGGGAGAGAAAAAAAAAGGCCAAGAAATTAGGAAATTCCTGTGAAGGTCACAACCTAAGCCCTCTGGTGCATGGTAGGGTCGAG
>NW_016830693.1:0-321 GCF_001698545.2 Rhinopithecus bieti
CCTCTCACAGAGTTACACTTATGTTTCCTGGAACAGTCCATGAACACTGTTTATGAGGAACCTGAGAAGGGGTACTTTTGATCGCATTGAGGCCTACGCTGATAAAGGAAATATCATCAGTTCAAAACGTGAAAGAAGCTTTCTGAGAAACTTCTTTGGGATCTCTGAATTCATCTCACAGAGTTACGGCTTAGACCTCAGGAAGGAGTTAGCTAACACTCTTTTCCTGGAATCTGCAAAGTGATATTTGGGAGCCCTTTGGGGCCCATTGTGAAAAAGGATATATCCTCAGGTAATAACTAGAGAGAAGCTTTTTGACAC
>NW_016830694.1:0-2707 GCF_001698545.2 Rhinopithecus bieti
CTTGTCAGTCATCTATTAAGCATTTGCTATAGGTTGATTCTTGTGTGAGATATCGTAAGAAAGAAGGTACAGGCCCTGCCCTCAGGAGCTCACAGTCTAATGGAAGAAGCATGTGTGTACATCGATAAATAAATACAGCACCAGGCTAATTGTGGTATGTGGCGTAATGCAGTGACGGGCCAGAAAGAGAGCAGGGAGAGTTTCATTCTGAAGCTAATTGTAAGTTATTATCTAGAAGCAATCAGGATTCCTACCCATTCTCTCAGCCTGACTCCTACTTAATTCCCCCAATCTATACATTACTCAGAAGGTAATAACTATAGTTTGAAACCAGCCTTGGGACAATGAGATTTACCACCATCTTCATTAGTATCCATGTTATGCTCCTAAAACATCGTTCTCTATCTAGTATGCTATTTGCTTTCCTCCCTAGGAGAGGCCTGCTTCAGACTCCTGGCAGAAACTCAAGAAGTCTCGCGAGTATAAGAACAGTAACCAGCTCCGGGAATACCAGCTGGAGGGGATGAACTGGCTTCTTTTTAACTGGTATAACAGGTAAGGAACCAAAACCAGCCCAGATGTTTGTACCCAGAGGTATATTATTGCCTTAGCCTGGAAAACCTAGAGTCGCAGCTGCAGACTGGTGAGAGGGAGCAGCATGGCCATCAGTTTAGGGTGGTAATCTTTGCACATTAATCATCCAAGACTAATTTTATTTTTGTCACTTGTTTCTACAACCAATAGGAATGACATCATTGATTTTGTGCCCTTTTTTTTGGCCAACCACACCAAAATGTTGGGCTCAATCTAGATGAAACAAAATCCAGAAGATCCTTTAAAGCTGTTTTCTATTTCTAAATCCTTAACCAAAAAAAAAATCTATATCTATATCTATATATATGTGTGTGTGGGAGAATATACAGCTATACAAAAACTTTAAAATATTTTAAAACTTCTTGATTCTTTGTAATAACACTTAAGAGTCAAAAAGTTTGTTAAAAATTGAAAGTTCATATAGTAAAAAAGTTACAGTAAGCTAGGGTTAATTTATTGAAGAAAAAATATTTTTAAATAAATTGAATGTAGCTTTAGTGTACTGTATTTATAATGTCTACAGTGGTGTGCAGTAATGTCCTCGGCCTTCACATCACCCACCACTCACTCACTGATTCACCCAGAGCAACTTCCAGTCCTGTAAGCTCCATTCATGGTAAGTGCCATATATAGGTATACCTTTTTTGTTTTTGTTTTTTAATGTTTATCTTTAGTTCTAGGGTACATGTGCTGGATAGGCAGGTTTGTTACATAGGTAAATGTGTGCCATGGTGGTTTGCTACAGCTATCAACCTATCACCTAGGTATACCATTTTATTTTTTTATTTTTATTTTTGTTGAAACAGAGCCTCACTCTGTCACCCAGGCTGGAGTGCAATGGTGTGATCTCAGCTCACTGCAGCCTCTGCCTCCTGGGTTCAAACAATTCTTCTGCCTCTGCTCCCTAGTAGCTGGGATTACAGGCACCTGCCACCTCGCCCTGCTAGTTTTTGTATTTTTAATAGAGATGGTGTTTCACTGTGTTGGCCAGGCTGGTCTCGAACTTCTGACCTCAGGTGATCTGCCTGCCTTGGCCTCCCAAAATGTTGGGATTACAGGTGTGAGCCACGGCGCCTGGCCAGGTATACCATTTTTAATCTATATTTTGCTCTATTTTTACTTTGTCTTTTCTGTGTTTAGACATGTTTAGATACACAAATACTATTGTGTTATGATTGCCTGTAGTATTCACTGCAGTGAAATGCTATATAGGCTTATAGCCTAGAGGCCGTGGGCTATATACCACATAGCCTAGGTGTGTAGTAGGCTATACCATCTAGGTTTAGTAGGTACACTCTCTGATGTTCCCACAATGACACAGTCACCCAATGATGCATTTCTTAGAATGTGACCCCATCCTTAAGTGACACATGACTGTATTTTCTCCCAAATTAGCACAGTTCTGTTTTGGAAGTAGGCAAGGTATAAATAATAATAACAACTAACCTCAGTTTAATATGCAAAATGATGATAAAGCCTTCAATGATAATCTTATAGGTAAACGTCTATTTGTGAAGCATCTTTTCAAGTTATAACCAGCCTCTATAAGTTTCCTATATTGATAATGAATTACCTGTATTTCTCGCTCTCTGCAGAAAAAACTATTTTGGCTGATGAGATGGGCCTAGGGAAAATCATCCAGTCCATCACATTCCTTTCAGAAATATTTCTACGAGGAATCCACGGCCCTTCTCTCATTATTGCCCCTCTCTCCATCATCACTAATTGGGAGCGGGAGTTCCGGACATGGACAGAGATGAATGCCATTGTGTACCACGGCAGCCAGATCAGCAGGCAGATGATCCAGCAATATGAAATGGTGTACAGAGATGCCCAGGTGAGCCTCACATGAATCAGAGACCCAGGGACTGCCTAAGCTCGGAACCACCTTTCTGTCACTTAACTTCAGAAGTTCCAGTGCCCTGCATCTTGTGTTAATGTGGAATGACTTTGTAATATGTTTGTCAAGGCTGACTCCTGCTCTCCCTGGTAGTTCATTTTAATTTATGATACAACACAGGATTGTAGGGATGCTGTCTCAACTCTGAGATATACCTTTTTTAGGACACTGAAAATTTGACTTACCTGTTGGTTTATGAAGTTACTTTTATAT
>NW_016830695.1:0-320 GCF_001698545.2 Rhinopithecus bieti
GAATTCATCTCACAGAGTTACACTTATGTTTCATGGAGTAGTCCATTAACACTGTCTTTGAGGATCCTGAGAAGGGCTTCTTTGGATCCCATTGAGGCCTACTATGATAAAGGAAATATCATCAGTTCAAAACGTGAAAGAAGCTTTCTGAGAAACTTCTTTCTGATCTGTGAATTCATCTCACAGAGTTACACCTTAGACCTCAGGAAGCAGTTTGCTAACACTCTTTTCGTGGAATCTGCAAAGTGATATTTGGGAGCCCATAGGGGCCCATGGTGTAAAAGGAAATATCCTCACATAATAACTATGGAGAAACTTTC
>NW_016830696.1:0-1429 GCF_001698545.2 Rhinopithecus bieti
CTCCTTCTCATTCTATGTGCTCTCATTTTTTTTTCCCCAGAAACTTGTACTGCTTTCCTACCTCACCTTTGCACATAACTCTTCCTTCTGCCTGGAATACAGTTTTCTCTCTTCTTTGAAGCCTGATCCTTCAGAGGTCAATTGTCCTTTCATCAGAAAAATCTGTGTTGACCTTCCCAGGTCAAATTTCCTTATTATATAATCTTATAGTACTATTTACTTCTCCTTTACAGCTTATATCACAGTTGTGTTTTACATTATGTGAATATTTGTTAGTACATGCATCCTCTACTCAACTTTAAAAGCTATAAGAGCAGTTACCAAATTTATTTTTGTTTCCCATAGAATCACTAATACCTGCTACTAATAGGGGGCCTGCTACCAAGTAGGTTATTAAATATTTGAAAAGTGAATGTGTGGCAGCCAAAATACATAATGCACCTATGAATACACTTAAAGAAATGTGTCCGTATGAGAAAAACTACAAGAATTTACTGAGGAAAATAAAAGAAATGCTTAGGTATGAATTTAGCAAAAATATTTATCTATATAAGAAAAAACTTTGAGGAAAGAAATCAAAGAACTAAATAAATAGAGAGATATCCCATATTCATGGATAAGAAAATTCACTATTATCAAGATGTTGATTCTTCCCAACTAGATCTACAGATTTAACACAATCCCAGTCAAACTCCCAGCAAGTATTTTTTGTGGCTATCAAAAAACTAATTCTAAAGTTTATGTGGAGAGGAAAAAGACCCAGAATAGACAACACAATACTGAAGGAGAACAAAATTAGAGGACTAACACTACCAAACATCAAGACTTACTGTAAAGTTATAGTAATCAGCACAGTGTGGTGCTGGTGAAAGAAGAGACAAACAAATTAATGGAACAGAATAGAGAGCCCAGAAATAGACACACACAAATGTATTCAACTGATCTTTGACAAAGGAACAAAGGCAATATAATGCAGAAAAGATAGTTTTTCCAACAAATGGTGCTGGAACAACTGGAAATCCTCTTTAGAGAAAAAAGAATAGAGGAGAGGAGGGGGAAATTTTTAAAAAATTAAAATTTTAAAAAAGAATCTAGACACAGACCTTATAAACTTCATGAAAATTAACTCAAAATAAATCACAGATCTAACTGTAAAATACAAAACTATAAAACTCTGAGAAGGTAACATAGGAGAAAATCTAAATATTGAGTTTGAAGATGACTTTTTAGATGCAACACTAAAGCCATGATTCATGAAAAAAAAAATAACTGATAAGCTAGGTTTTACTCAAATTAAAAACTTCAGCTCTGCAAAAGACACTGTCAAGAGAATGAGAAGGCAAACCACAGACTGGGGAAAAATATTTGTAAAAGACATATCTGATAAAGAACTGTTATCCAAAATATACAAAGAACTCTTAAAACTCAA
>NW_016830697.1:0-918 GCF_001698545.2 Rhinopithecus bieti
TGCGCAAACTACAGATTGTCCTTATAGCTCAGGTATCCTGGGTATACCTGACAGGGGAATGGCCATTGCTATTGCTTTCGACAACTCATTCAGGGGTTTGAGGAACTAGCTTTTCTGAAGCTCAGTGAAAAAACAGAGGTATCCTGGGGATAATCCATCTTGTTTTCTTTTGGTTTTTGGAGCCCAACCCAAGAATCAAATAACTTTCCTAAGGATTTCCAGGAGACAACATCTTCCCACCAAAGAAGAACCTTACCATTTGGAAAAACACCTCTTCGTAATTTGCAAAAACCCCAGTTTTCAGGGAAGTGATAATCTTGTCATGAGAACCAAAGATAAAGTTGGAGATAATGAGGGAGTGGTTACATAGGAAATCTGTGGTCATTACTCTGACCAATTAGTAAATCCCTTTCTTCATATGACATACTTTTTAACAGCTTCTTACTAAACCACAGTGCAGGTAAGAGAGTCACAAGATGGCTTCTTCCTTGAGTCACAGTCATCCCTGGCCCACACCAGGGCCTAGCAAGAATGACTTAGGTCACCCTGATTTCCTGGCTACTTGGAGGAGCTGGATTTCCCAGTTTACAAATCTCAGCTTCCTGGGATTCTGCTCTGATAAAATCTAAATTGTATTTTTTTTTTTTTAAAGTAAGGAATAGGCTGCCTGCAATGGCTCATGCCTGTAGTCCCAGCCACCAAGGCAGGCAGATCACTAGGTCAGGAGATTGAGACCATCCTGGCTAACAGGGTGAAACTCGTCTCTGCTGAAAATACAAAGAAAATTGACCTGGGCGTGGTGGCATGCGCCTGTAGTCCTAGCTACTTGGGAGGCTGAGGCAAGAGAATCGCTTGAACCCGGGAGGCGGAGGTTGCAGTGAGCCGAGATTGCGCCACTGCACTCCAGCCTGGGTAACA